>NW_023467691.1:0-6426 GCF_013731165.1 Rhagoletis pomonella
TTATTTCCCATAAATACCCCAATATGTTAGGCTAAGAATTCAATTGTAAAAGAACCTACAAAGCGACATTGAGTTGCTCAGTAAAATAAATTCAATACAATTAAAACATAAATGAATTGTTTCATTCGATACATGGCGATCCTGCCAGCTTTTTGCGAAAATTAATTTGCAAAAAAAAGCTATCCTGCCAACCGGTGCTTAGACTTGAATTGCACAGTGGCAGTCTAGTGCTTTGCTGCACAGATCAGCCTGAATCCTGGTTTGCTTAAATTGCAACATTTTTAAAATTTTGTGCTTAAAAATTATGCACTAAAAAGCACTTTGACTTGATCAGCCAAAAAAAAAAAAAGATCAATCAATCATCAAACAAAAAAGCCTGACGGACAATCAGCTTAAAACTAATTTGTCCTGACGTGGATCAGCCACAAAGATCCGTCAGCTGCGTGATGAAGGAAGGACCACAACCAATAACTCTCGAGGAATATAGAAAAAGAACCAGCAGAAAGACAACAGATGAAATTACCATTCCAAAAGCACAAAAGCCAAAAAGAAGAGGAGGTTACATGCAAAAACTAAAACGGGAGAAGGCAATCCTACTAAGAACAGTTAATATAAGGCCGCCACCACCATGGGATGCAGCAACTAAAATATGGAGTAGAATCTCAGAGGTAGAATTCCTGATGGAGCAGTATTTAGTAAATAGAAAGCAAAATTAAAAAAAAAATAATAAAAAATATAAATTATATTATAAGCAAACAAAAACTGATGTGCGTCAATCCGCACTCATAGGGCCAGAAAGCGAATTTTCGCTCGTGGCAAAAATATTTTTTTTTATATACATATACAATACATTTCTTAAGTTACTTTCAATCTTACTTTTTTTTTTGAAAAAAAAAAAATTTTTATGACTTTTTTTTAAATATTAAGCCAAAATTTTATCAATAAAAATAAATAAATGTTAATTAAAAATTTACTAAAATAAGAATTAATTAAAAAAAAAAGAGGGTTATAGTTACATAAAATTTTTAAAAAACGTATATGATAGGAGACAATTAGAAAAATTTAAAACTGGACATACCAATACAAATACTACAAACTTGGCCTAAAATGGGTCTATTAGACGTAAAAACAGTAGACTCTACTGCAAATGTTATCAACAAAGTTGACGTAACGTCCCCCGACTTGGAAGTTATAACCATCTTGTTATTTGTAATAGTAGCCCTTTTAGCAGCAAATATTTGCTTTAAATTGTATAGAATGCACAATAGGTGCTTAAAAAAAAAAATATACAGCCAGTAGAAGCAATGATTTAGACCAAGTCTAACAAATTTATTACCCACTGTTACAATAAAAGGTTCAACCAAAGGTAATGGACTGGAACCAAATATTAATTAAAGCTAGACAAATTAGAGAGGAATTTTTGAAAACACATAAGTGCCTAAACAACGACAGGGAAATAAAGACAGAGACACTTAATAAACATATCAATAACCTAGTCAGCACACTTGAAAAACTTAGAGTTTTTCTAAATGTCAACTATAATAGACTTACACAAGGTCATAAAGTAGCAGCTGAAACATTCTTTCTTGACATTAGGGAAAAACTCATAACGGTAGCCTCAAGAAAAGGAATTACAATAGATATCCCAACGTCACTACACGAAGAAATATCATTTACACCACTACAAGAAATTATACAAACTCCCACAATGACACAGACAGTAGTAGACTTTATAAATACAGCAACAAAGCTTATACCTGATTTTGATGGCAAATCAGAAAATTTACGTTCATTCCTTGACGCACTAACTCTGGTTGATGCGATAAAAGGCGAACATGAGGCAATAGCCATTTCCTTAATTAAGACTAAACTTAAAGGAAATTCGAGAAATTTGATTGACAATGAAAATACAATTGCGGAAATCAGTACCAAACTACGCACCACCGTAAAAGGTGAGTCAGTAGAAGTAGTGACTGCAAAACTTATGAATATAAGACAAAGTAGCAAAACTGCTACAAATTACTGCAATGAAATAGAAACACTAACAAAATCATTAGAAAATGCATATATAAATGACGGCATAAACTTAAGCAAGTAAATATGCGACACAAGCAGCCGTAAGGGCAATAACTAAAAATTGCACATTAGAAAAAGTCAAACTTATTATGGAAGCAGGTCAGTTTACTGACATGAATGAAGTAATAAGCAAATTTGTTGGAAGTTGTACAGAAGCTACAGGCCAACAAAATACCATTTTGCACTACCGACAAAGACAATTTGGCAACAGATTCCAAAACAATAGAAATTTTGGAAGAAGGTTTCAAAATAGAACCAATGTTCAAAGAAACCACAATGGCCAAAACAGCAATTATAGTGGAAATAACTATAATAATAGAGGTCAAAACAGAAATACCTACCGAGGTAATACAAGGAATATTAGAATGACCCAAACAGACAACAATAGTTCGGAAAACCCGGACATTCCCCTAAGATAAACTCGGACTACAAAATATACAATCTTAACCTTAACTTTAGCATCTACATACAAGTCAGAATTGCTCACACTAACACCGCCATAACACTACTAGTGGACACAGGAGCAGACATTTCCATAATTAAACATGACCAAGATACACTTAAACACATAAACAAAAAACACATTACAACACTACAAGGCATTGGACAAGGAAAAATCAATTCAATAGGCACAACATTTTTCGATTTAAAGTTTAAAAATTACTTAATACCACACGAGATTCATGTAGTACAAAACGATTTCCCAATACCGTGTGATGGCATTATTGGAATGGACTTTATGAAAAAATACAATTGTCTACTTGAATTCAATGAGAATCAAGATTTCCTAACCCTCAGACCAGAAAAATTCCAAATGCACATTGAAATACCAATTATAACTACTTGTAACGATGACATAACACTCCCAGCTATGTCAGAAGTTATAAGAAGGGTGAAACTTTCTACTCCTTTTCAAGAAGTACTGATACCTAATCAAGAAATACAAACAGGTATATTCATTGCAAGTACCTTGGTAAAATCTGAAAATGCATTCATACGAATTCTTAACACAAATGACAGACCAGTAACGGTAAAACTAAACAGAATTCAATCAGAAAATCTCACTGACTATAACATAATTTCAAGTGATCAAAACAAAACAGAAAGAAAAAATAAAATTTTAGATACACTAAAGAAAAATTTTCCAAAACTATTTGAAAAAACGTTAACGGAATTATGTTCTAGGTACAGCGATATTTTTGGATTAGAAACAGAAGCAATCACATCAAACAATTTTTACACACAAAAGTTAAGGACAAAAGATACAGACCCAGTATACATTAAGAACTACCGTATACCACACACTCACAAAGAAGAAATTGAAAGACAAGTCTCAAAAATGTTAAAAGATGGAATAATAGAGCCATCATGTTCCGAATATAATAGTCCTATTTTATTAGTTCAGAAAAAATCACTTCCAAATTCAATTGAACCTCCAGCTTTTTAGTAATAGATTACAGGCAGATTAACAAAAAATTAATAGCGGATAAATTCCCACTGCCAAGAATAGATGACATCCTAGACCAATTAGGTCGAGCTAAATATTTTTCTTGTTTGGATCTTATGTCAGGATTCCATCAAATACCACTAGAAACAAATTCACGAGACCTGACATCCTTTTCTACAAATAATGGATCCTAAAGGTTTTCTAGACTCCCATACGGATTAAAAATTGCCCCTAATTCATTTCAAAGAATGATGGCAATTGCGTTTAGCGGTTTAAAACCAGAACAAGCATTTCTCTATATGGACGACCTGGTAGTCCTGGGTTGCTCTGAGAAACACATGCTATCAAACCTATCGGATGTTTTTGAACTATGTCGCAAGCACAACTTAAAATTACATCCTGAAAAATTTTCATTTTTTATGCGCGAGGTGACTTATTTAGGACATAAGTGCACTGACAAAGGCATACTCCCCGACAACAAAAAATTTTCAGTAATTAAAAATTACCCTATACCTACAGATGCAGATAGTGCGAAAAGATTTGTAGCATTCTGTAACTACTACAGGAGGTTTATAAAAAATTTCTCTGAATACTCAAGACATCTCACTAGATTGTCAAAGAAAGGAGTACCTTTTCAGTGGACACTAGAATGTAATAATGCTTTCGAGCACCTTAAAAAGGCATTGATAAGTCCTACATTGTTACAGTACCCAGATTTCAGCAACAATTTTGTATAACTACTGACGCAAGCAAACACGCATGTGGTGCTGTACTAACACAAGAATATGAGGGAAAACAATTGCCGGTGGCATATGCATCTAGAACTTTCACAAAAGGAGAAAGCAATAAGTCAACAATTGAACAAGAATTAACCGCCATACATTGGGCAATAACATATTTTAAACCATACATTTACGGAACAAATTTTCTGGTAAGATCAGATCATAGGCCACTATCTTACCTATTTTCAATGAAAAACCCTAGCTCAAAACTAACTAGAATGAGACTTGATCTTGAAGAATATGACTTTGTGGTAGAGTACCTTAGGGGAAAAGACAACTATGTTGCGGATGTATTATCACGCATTACAATTGACGATTTAAAAGATATAAATGTTAAAAATAACACTTTATACAAAATGCAAACAAGATCTATGACAAACAAAAGTTCTCTTAATCAAAACACAATTAAAACGCATCAATCTAATACATATGATAAGCCCAGTATATGTGTACCTATTAATAACACTGACGTGAGAAAATACTATAAATTAAACATTACACCCAAGACATGCTATATCAAACGGGGTAAATCTATTAAAACATATATACAAATCAATTATTTGTTTGTTAAAGGGAAATTTGACTTAGGTAAATTTTTCTCTAGGCTCGATGATGTGGCCGATAAGCATTCAATTGACAAATTACAAGTGGCACCTAGTGAGAAAATTTTCGAATTTGTCTCTATAAATGAATTTAAAGAAATGGGCAATAAGAAATTAATTAAAATGAAAGTAGCGCTACTGAATGAGGTGACCCAAATAAATTATAAAGATGCAAAAACAATTGAAAGTATATTAAAAAGATATCATGATGACCCGGCAGAAGGAGGTCATTGTGGCATTTCAAGAACCTTGAATAAAATAAAAAGATACTATTACTGGAAACACATGACTAAAACAATCACGAAATATGTTAAGAATAGTCATAAGTGTCAAATAACCAAAGTCACAAAACATATAAAAAGTCCAATGACTTTGACGCCAACACCAAACAAGGCATTTGATACAATATTCGTTTACACAATCGGCCCGCTACCATTGTCAGAAAATGGAAATGCATACGCAGTCACGATAATATGCGACATGACTAAATATTTAGTGACAATACCAACTAAAGATAAAAATGCAAAAACTATAGCTAAGGCAATTTTTGATAATTTTATTCTCGTCTACGGTCCTATGAAGACGTTCATATCGGACATGGGCACGGAATATAAAAATTCACTTTTGGAAGAAATATGCAAACTTTTAAATATAGAAAAACTAACATCAACCGCCCACCACCACCAGACGTTAGGGACGGTCGAGAAATCACATAAAGCGTTTAACCAATATGTAAGGTCATATGTATCGATAGACAAAAGTGATTGGGATGAGTGGCTTAAGTATTTTACATACTGCTTTAATACAACACCATCAACTGTACATGACTATTGTCCATATGAGTTAGTTTTTGGAAAACTTCCAAATGGGTTTCAACAATTTGATCAGGTTGACAAAATAAGCCCACTTTATAATTTAGATAATTACGCTAAGGAAATTAGATTTAGGTTAGAAATATCTCATAAAAGAGCAAGGGATATGATAGAACAAGCTAAGATAGTACAAAAGTCTTATTTTGATAAAAAAGTTTTAGATTATAACTTTAAAATAGGTGATTTAGTTTTGCTAAAAAACGAATCAGGGCACAAATTGGACCCACAATACAAAGGACCATTTAAAATTAATAATATAGATTTTAAAAATAATGTAACTATAACTGATAAGAAAACGGGAAAAACCCAAATTGTACATAAAAATAGAATTAAGATATATAATCATTAAAACTATTTTTTTTTAAGTTTAAATAAATTTATAAACTATTTAATTACTTGCTAAATAGGAATGTTCATACAATAAACTCTGTATGAGCATTCTTTTAAAAAAGGAGGTGTAGTGTAACTGAAAGTCGACCATGCTTAACGTTTATAATTATTTAATTTATTCATAACAACAAGGGTTTCATATTTCAGTTGTTTGAATATTTTGAATATAGAACTCACGCATTGTCAGGCACACGTGCCAAACCGTCAAAAAAACTAACTTTAAGCTTCAATTTATTTATAATATTATTTATGCTTAT
>NW_023467692.1:0-1157 GCF_013731165.1 Rhagoletis pomonella
AAAACTAGGAGCCAAATATAAGACAACTGCGTTTTTAAGTTTTTCTCGGACGTCAGGATTTTTTAAAGGACTTTGAAATTTCAAAGATATTATTAGGTCACTTTATTATTTAAAAAAATTAAGCAATGTTGGACAACTAAATAAAAAATTGTGTAGAATAGAAAAATATTTTTTTTTTGTGAACAGTGACGAATAAGTATTGAAAATATTCTTTTAAAATTTGATATTTGAACATCCTTCAAAATTCTCAATACTTATTTTTGAAAAAACTACATGTTAAAGATTAATATGTATGTAAACACGACCACATCTTCGAAATTCGTGCTTTTAACTTTATAAGCTTAGAATACTAAAAATAATTAAAACTTGTTTTTTAATACCTTCGTCCTTGTGACCCAAAAAATTTTTTTTTTTTAATTCTATAGAATTGTCTCTTTCATTTTTGAAATTTCAAAGTTGTCTTAAAGAAAATCTCGGCATCATAGAAAGAAAATAAAAACGCAGTTTTACTGTATTTTTCTACTAATTTTGTGAATACATCGATTTTTTCGTGTTTTCAATTTTTTTTTTGGTTTTTGTCACACGGTGTGATACGTGGTGAAATCTGTGCACCTCAATAGCCGCTTGTCTCTCTGTGAAGATCACAATGTTTTTATTCCGGTAATTGCGCTTGACGTTGGGATTCGCCCAGTTTTTTATAGCATATGTTTTTGTCTGGAAGATGGGCATTTATTTATTTTAACATAGGTTTCAAACATCTCAACGTCGATCTTTTATCCCGGTTCCTTCTTCAGTCAATGAACCCTCAGTGTAAGTACCATGTTGTCATATAATATTGGTTTGCGCGTGTATATCCATCTTAGGCTATCTGCACACTTGTCGTCCAATCATAGTTGCGTTATCGTCTCGCTCTGAAATTTTGAGCCGAGCACATGCATTTCAAAGGAGTTCTGCACACTTGTTGTTATCGGCTAGTTATCGGCATATCGTAGAAGATGCAGAAACGGATAAGTGCGGCACTGTCGTTTGCTAATCGTTATGCACGCATTGTTTGTTTACATTTTATGGGGAAAAATTAGTGAAAAAGTTAATATTTGCATTAAAATTGTATAAAAATTAGCATTTTTTTTGCATAAAATCTGTGGAAATTATTAAAA
>NW_023467692.1:1257-6426 GCF_013731165.1 Rhagoletis pomonella
ATTTTTTTTGCATAAAATCTGTGGAAATTATTAAAAAGTGGATAATTGCATTAAAATTCAATAAATGTGAGCGTTTTAACTATAAAATATGACGAAATTTTAAAAAGTCTCTGTGTGCATGCACAAAACACATTTCAGGAAAAGAAAAGAAGAGATATTACTGAAAAATGATGTCTAGAATTGTTGCAGCACAGTCTATATTTTAAAAATTGCAGTTTTTTGTAAATATTTCGCGAAAATATTAACCAGAAGAACAGAAAATACCTGCTTCAAGTGAATTTTTAGACGCCAAATGGATTGAAATATCACGACCGAGTGTGCGAAAGTGTAGTCATCATGTAATCGTTGAATCATGATTGTGACGATGAAGCAACTATGATTGGACGACCAATGTGCAGAAAGCCTTAGTAAGTATTTTTAGGGAGTAACAACGCCAACTTTTCCTGCCATGGACCTATGCGACATAAATAATATTGCAGCTTTCTTCGCGATTGGCTCCAATTATGTTGGTCTAATATGCCGCCCAGAAATTTATTAGTTTGTAGGCTTTCAATTTTATAATACCTCTAGGTTTGTATTTCTACCTTTCTGCTCCTCGGCATGTAATTTTTCTACATCGCGGGAGTATTACTTAAACTTGTTTCTAATTTGGATGTTGTTCGGACCGAGGATGAAACCCAGGTCCTACGTAGTGCTAACACGCAACTTTAACCACTCAGTTACTTTGTTGGAATTTGCTTTAAAAATATTTGTATACATAATTGTTTTAAATGCCAGACAGTGCCGGTCAATCTGGTTAAATAATAACAAATTTCGTTATTAATTACCTCGATTTTGGTGTCACTTTTTCGGTCAATGTGTTCGCCTAATGGTCATAAATTAGCACAATCAATAAAGTTAACTGACGTTTATGTAAATACATACATCAGGGTTATCCTTAAAATACCATTATTTAAATTTTGTATAGGGCAGCACCAGTTAATTTCGCTGTGCGTGCAAAATAAAGATATCTACGACAATTTCCAAATTTTAAACAAATTTATATGGGCGTGAAAATTTTTTTTTTTTTCAAATCTCGAAAATTAGACCAAATTTTGACTTGAATTAGCTGAATTAAATTTATCGGAGTTTTTGCAATTTTTTTATAAAAAATTTGTTTCAAATTTGCGTGTTGGCTTTATTTTGCAAGTAGATCAACAAAAAGGAGTGACCTATTATGTTGATACATATATTAAGGACCACCCTAACATACATACATACATATTTGTATTCGTACGTATATACTTATATCTTCTTCTACTTCTTTTTTGGCGCTGTAACCGCCTAAGCGATTTTGGCCGAGTTCAGCAAAGCACGCCAGTCGTTTCTCCTCTGTGCCAACTGACGCCAATTGGAAACGCCAAGTGAAGCCAAGTCCTTCTCCACCTGATCTTTCCATCGCAGTGGGGGCCTCCCTCTTCCTCTGCTACAACCAGCGGGTTCCGAGTTGAATACTTTCAGAGCTGGAGCGTCGGTGTCCATTCGAACGACATGACCAAGCCAGCGGAGCCGCTGTATTTTAATTCGCTGCACTATGTCCATATCGTTGTAAAGCTCATACAGCTCATCGTTCCATCGTCTGCGGTACTCGCCGTCGCCAACGCGTAAAGGCCCGTAAATCTTCCGCAAAATCTTTCTCTCAAACACTCCAAGAGCCGCCTCATCGGATGTTGTCATTGTCCATGCTTCTGCGCCATATACCAGCACGGGCATGATGAGTGACTTATAGAGCGTGGTTTTCGTACGTCGAGAGAGGACTTTACTCCTGAATTGCCTACTCAGTCCAAAGTAGCACTTGTTGGCAAGAGTGATTCTACGTTGGATTTCAATGCTGACATTATTATCGGTGTTAATGCTGGTTCCCAAGTAAACGAAATTCTCTACTTTCTCGAAATTGTAACTGTCAACAGTGACGTGGGTGCCAAGGCGCGAATGTGCTGACTGTTTGTTTGATGACAGGAGATACTTCGTCTTGTCCTCGTTTACCACCAGACCCATGCGCTTTGCTTCCCTATCCAACTTGGAAAAGGCAGAACAGACTTCGCGGTTTTTGTAACCGATGATGTCGATGTCATCGGCATAAGCCAGCAATTGCACGCTCTTGTAGTAAATTGTTCCTGAGCGGTTCAGTTCTGCAGCTCTTATTATCTTCTCCAACATCAGATTAAAGAAGTCACACGAAAGGGAGTCGCCCTGTCTGAAACCCCGTTTTGTGGCGAACGGCTCGGAGAGGTCTTTTCCAATTCTGACGGAGCTGGTGGTATTGCTCAACGTCATTTTACACAGCCGTATGAGTTTTGAGGGGATGCCAAATTCAGACATAGCGGCGTATAGGCAACTCCTTTTAGTACTGTCAAAAGCGGCTTTAAAGTCGACAAATAGGTGGTGAGTGTCGATCCTTTTCTCGCGGGTCTTTTCCAAGATTTGGCGTATTGTGAATACCTGGTCTATGGTGGATTTGCCAGGTCTAAAGCCACACTGATAAGGCCCAATCAGTTCATTGACGGTTGGCTTCAGTCTTTCACACAATACGCTCGATAAGACCTTGTAACCTATGCTTAGAAGGCTGATCCCGCGGTAGTTGGCGCGAATGGCGGGGTCACCTTTCTTGTGGATTGGGCAGAGCACACTTAAATTCCAGTCGTCGGGCATGCGTTCATCTGACCATATTCTGCACAAGAGTTGATGCATGCACCTTATCAACTCCTCGCCGCCGTACTTGAATAGCTCAGCTGGCAGGCTGTCAGCTCCAGCGGCTTTGTTGTTTTTCAGTCGCGTTATTGCTATACGTACCTCGTCATAGTCAGGCGGTGGAACGTCGACTCCGTCATCATCGACTGCGGGCTCGGGTTCTTCTTCTCCACAACTTTCCGTGCTGCTTATATATGGAAATTATATTATTATTATGTACATATATCTCTTTAACATCAGTTTGCTAAACTTGAGTGCCAAAGTATCACACACATACTCAGATGGATGCAAAAAATTATAAATCTATATTATTTAGTAGATATTTTCGTTGAAAATCAGGAGCAGCGTACGCGTGGCTATCGCCAAAATTGAAAACAGTATAAACACGCGCGCCGAATAATGAACTGTCAAATGATTCTACCAATATTTTCACTGAGATTCGATATGACAAACAAGTGATAGGTAAATTCTCGTACAAATATGTCAAATTCACTTAAGTCGACGTAGCCTTGGAATTTTGCTGAAAATGTGCTGAGGAGATATCTTTAATGGTATCTTATCTTGGTTTTTTTTACCATGATAAATAAATGACTATCACAGAGCACGGTTGTTGGAAAAAACTTCTTTAAAGTTTTATTACTATAAAATCGTTAGGCTAGAATGAAAACTTGCTAAGTTCAATTTTTTTTTTAATTTACAGGAGAGGAAAAAAACTTCTCAATCGCTATACCATTTTCTTCAAGTATTTTGCAAAACTTTGAATACAACGGCTGATTGTTGACCAAAAAAAAAAAAATCGTGCAACGCGCAAAATGCACTTCGGCAGAACGTCCATTTTCATAAATTATTTGGATCACTTCAACGCGTATCGTTCCATGACTAGTGATGTTCCGATACCAGTACTTAGAAGTATATACTCGAGTACCTCTACCAAGTACCGAGTATTTTTTGTACTTCGATACACGTGTACAAATACTTCATGGGTATCGAGTACAAAGTGCAAGTATTTACTTGTTTGATAAATTTGGAAAAATCAACTGAAAATATTTGTAGTTTAAAAAAAAAAAACACGATTCAAGATGTGAACCACTCGATTTCGCTAGGGTTAAAACTAACGAAAGTGGAGAACGAAAATCATATCGAATTAGAGGAGGTTGTGGAGTCAGCCTATGATTTGCCGAAGCATCGTCTATAGATCTTTTTGAAACCGAAGAATCAAACACAAGTAAACAATGAGCTTTCTCATTACTTAACATCTGTTATTTCAGTACTTCCAAGCAACCCCATTTCAAAATAGAAGGATCCATAAGCCTTTCGCCACTGTACTATGTCGTTATGTATGGGCATTGACTTAAAATTTCTTGTGTGAGTACTTTCGAGTACAAGTAGAATCGAGTATTTCCTAGCGATACTTTGAGAAGCATCGAGTACTTATTCCCTTCAATACTTTCAATGAGTACAGGCATAGAGTACATGGTGGTATCGGATGAACACTATCCATGACAAAGGTTGCCAAAGCCTGAAAAACATAAAAAAAACCTTAACATATCACAAATAATTGCTGCCATATATCTGCATAATCCTTGAATCACCCTACGCTTTCTTCAATATTCAAATATCACTCATACGCACTGTCGGCGGTGAAGGGTTTTTACCTTTTAAATAAATGGACCATGGAATAACATCAAAGTAACACTAATCGTAACTTATCATAACAACTTTTTAATGTTTCAAAATGTTTCTTAAAAGAAGAATCTTTTATCAGTTCTAAACTATATTTTAATTTTTTTTAAGAGAACGCAAGCTTATCAGTTTGTTGCAAACTAATTTAAAAACATATATGCACGTTCAATAATAATATGTAATAAAATAAACATTTATCCTCAATTGCAGTCTTTTATTATCAACTGCACTAAATAAAATGTTGTTATAATAACTAGGCTGATGATATAATTGACGTGATAAAACTTATAAATAGTTATTTAACTGCTAGCTACAGTAAATTTATACAATTAAAATTCAGCGTGCAATTTCAAATTATTTAATAGAACTCACTTACATACATATGTATGTATGTACATATGTAAGCCATATGTGGCGAGTGCGTTTAGAAATGAAATTAGCAGATACATATGTAAATTAAACAATTAGCATGTGCACAAATGATTGCAATAGAAACGTTTCGATTTGCCGCTGCCCGCTAGTATTGTGCTAGCCATCGGCTGACGACACTATAGTCACAGGTTCAATTCCTGTTTTTTACAATGAAGCCAAATAAAATCGGTGCTTAGACATTCATTAATCGGCCGATTGAACGCCGATTTCTCACAACATATTCATATAAAAGCGCAGTACACATCATAACAGCTAAAAATGATCGATATAATTAAAATATCAAAATTACGATTGTTTTTGATCGAAAAAAAATCACAAAAAAAA
>NW_023467693.1:0-6425 GCF_013731165.1 Rhagoletis pomonella
AATTTTTGGCTTTAAGCGAGCCACGCTAAAAGGGTGATGGCCTCAAGGCCTATTTTTATTGGTGAGACAAGTTAGAACAAAACGAGGCAATGTTGCCGATTCTTGATTCAAAACAAGTCTGTTTATTTCAGTGCACAAACACTGCTTTTATAGTAAATTTTACATTTCTCCTTAAATCTAAGACACTCCCACTTTTCAGTTACTTTCCAATATTTTCATATTGTGACCAATCATAATTTATTTTATTTTGTAGTCTTGTATTTTCTAAATGTTCTTGTAGTAATGTCTCATTGCTTTTCTTTTACTCTAATTCAATTTATATTGACTTCTCATCTATTGAGAAATATCAATTGTGAAACCAATCGTTCTACAGAGTTCATCGTCTTGAGAAAATACAACACTACAAATGTCTTCACAAAAGTGACCCACATGTGCAAGCTGCAATATGATCGTTTCGACAAAGCAAGTGGCCGCTAACGCTTACAACATTACAAATGTCTTCACAAAAAGTGACCCACATGTGCAAGCTGCAATTTGATCGTTCCTTCAAAACAAGTGGTCGCTAACGCTTTGCTTGCATAATATTGCAGTCACATGTGTGTTTACATTACTGACCTTACTCACTAATTATTTGTAGACACACAACACCCTTACCCTATAAAAAAAAATGATTTTGTAATCATAATTGACAAAATTATTTTTATATTATAGTTTTACATATTTTTATATACGTTTACATATTTCTAGCTTTTATTAAATTATTATTGTGTAGTTCTTTTTCTACATTGTCTATAATTATAGTACTGTTAGATCCGTTTTGTGATATAATTTTAAAAGGACCTTTAAAAGGCTTATCTAATTTTTTCTTATTTCCTACTTTTAAATATACGTAGTCTCCTGTTTCAAATTTTGGTTTGTAAATATATTTTTGTGTATTGGAGTTATGTTGTTTATTTTTTAACAAATTTTCTTGTGCTTGATTATGTGCATATCTTAGTTTAATTTTTAATTCATTTATATAATTGTCTAAATTGTAGAATGATTCTTTGCTTTTAATAATTTCACAAGGTAAAGAGCATAATTTACCATATACTAATTCAAATGGTGTATAGTGAGTCGTGCTATGTGGAGTGGTGTTGTATGAGTATGTATAGTATGGTAATAGTTCATCCCAGTTATCCTTCCCGTCCATTGTCATTAAGAAGTCATTTAAAACTCTATGGTTTCTTTCAACTGTACCTAAAGTTTCATGATGGTATGGTGTTGATGTTACTTTGTCTATGTTCATTAGTTTACAGATATTTGTCAATAATTCGTTCGTAAATTCAGTACCTTTGTCTGTTTTTAATTTCCTAAAACAACCATATTTTAAAATAAACTTTTCTACTATCGTTTTTGCTACACTCACTGCGTCTTTTGTTATCAAAGGAAACGCTTCTACAAATTTTGTAAGTTCGCATTGAATTGTTAGTATATATCTGTATGTATTGGATGGTCTAAGAGGACCAACTGTATCTATTGTTACAACATCAAATGATGTATTTGGTGTATCTGTTATTGTCAACTTTTCTTTTGTATATTTAATAATTTTTACTTCGTTACAGATTTTACCTTTGTTAATATGGTCTTTAACCATTTTATTCATGCCTTTCCACACATATTTTTGTTTGAGTTTCCTATGCATCGTCTTATGCCGCAATGGCCTGCTGTTTTTGAGTCATGGTATCCTTTTATTAATTCTTTCATTTCTTGTTCATTTTCTATTCTTTTCGGAGGAGAATATAATAGTATGTCTAGACAATCTCCGATTTCATTTTCTTGTATTTCCTTAAACATTTCTTTAAATCTATTAATAGATATCTTTTTAAATATTTCATCATCATTCGCTAGCGCTAGTTTACTAATGTGTTCATGCTTTGCGTGAGATAACAATTTTTTCAAAATCAATTTTAACTCTGATAATGTCTTATGATTGTATCTAACATATAACTCATTTTTAAATTCATTAAACTCAATTTTTTGGCCAGTTTTAGTTTTATCTTTATTCTCAAATTTTAACTTTTTTACTCCTCTAATATCAGATATTGAAATACACTCCCATATATGAAGATGATCAGTCTCCAATGGTAAAGTGTCCGCGGGTGTTTCTTCTTCTTTATTATCTGTCAATTTATTTTTCATTCCTCGTGTTAACACATTGATATTATTTGTTGGTACCATGTCTTTTAATTTCTCCGAGTTTAAAACTATTCTTGACAACGCATCGGCGTTGGTATTCATTTTACCTTGCTTAAATATAATGTCAAAATCATAATCCATTAAATCTATTCTTATCCTAGTTAATTTAGATGATGGGTTCTTATGGGTAAATAAACTAACTAATGGTCTATGATCTGTATACACTATAAATCTTTTACCATACAAATATGGTCTGAAATGATTTATTCCCCAATGAATGGCTAGCAACTCTTTTTCTATTATCGCTTTGTTTATTTCATATTTATTTAATGATTTACTAGCAAATGCTATGGGTTTATCACTACCGATTTCTCCTTGAGAAAGTACAGCTCCCAGTGCATAATTTGAAGCGTTTGTTGTCAAAACAAAAGGTTTTGAAAAATCTGGGTAACTTAGTACTGGTGGCGACATAAGTTTTTCTTTCAAAAGTTCAAATGAACTCTGACAATTTTATGACCAGCTAAAAATCACATTTTTCTTTAATAATTGATTTAATGGTTTTGCTATGTCAGCAAAGTTCTGAATAAAACGTCTGTAGTAGTTACAAAAAGCTACAAATCTGCGTACTTCGTCAGAATCTGTTGGTGTTGGGTAATCTTTTATTACTGAATATTTGCTAGGGTCAGTAGTCACACCTTTATCTGTGATTAAATGTCCAAGGTAAACTACCTCAGGTCTCAAGAAATTACATTTTCCTGGATTCAATTTTAGATTATATTTACGTAACCTTTTAAAAACTTCTACAAGATTCCTATTGTGCTCTTTTAAACTAGCTCCAAAAACTATTATATCATCAACGTATAAAAATGCTGATGCTTGTAAACCACTAAGTGCAATTGAAAGCATTCTTTGAAAACTATTTGTTGAGATTTTCAAACCGAAAGGCAAACGTTTAAATTGGAAATGACCTGAATCTGTTGAGAAGGCTGTTAATGGTCTCGATTTTGGATGTAGTGGAATTTGATGAAATGAACTTGTCATATCTAGAGTCGAAAAATACTTCGCTTTACCTAATTTATCAAGTACATCTTCTAACCTGGTTAATGGAAATTTGTCATCTACAACTTTTTTATTCAAAGATCTATAATCAACTACTAGTCTCCATTTTTTTTTTCCCCCGCGCTCTTTTTTGGTACTATTAACAAGGGTGAATTGTATGGGCTAACGGAAGGTTCAACTATGTCTTCGTCTAATAGTTTGTCAACTTGTTTTTCTATTTCTTGTAAACTGGAGTGTGGTATTCGATAGTTTTTAATGTAAACTGGTGTTTTGTCCGTTGTTCCAATTTTTTGCTCATAAAAATTATTTTTTGTCAAAATTTCTCCATCTAAATGAAAAATGTTTTGATGATCTTTACAGATTTCTAATATTGAAGCTTTTTCTTCCTTATCTAGCTTATCTATTTGAATTTCTTTTTGAATTTTTTGGAACCTGCTTTCATCGGTTAAAGTATTTTTGAAATGTAGTATATCATAATTTTTAAGTTTATCTATACCTAGTGTTAATTTTGATATATTTACTTCCTTTTCAGTTGTATTCAAAAATTTTATGTGTTTTATTCCTTCTGACGGAATAATGGTATTTGCAACAAATATCCCTTTTCTTATTTCTTTCCCACATATTACGCTTTCTTCATCTACATCAATATCTACAGCTATTACTGTTTCTGTTCTTGGAGATATTTTTATGTTTTTAACTGTTTTCGTTTGCACATTCATTGGTATTATCAGATCATCATCATCAACTTGCGATATTGTTAGTGTATACGTTTCATAGTCAATCTTACAGCTACGCTCTGTTAAGAAATCTCTACCTAATATTCCATCTGCTAATAAATTTGAATTTTCTAACATTATGTGAAATTTATGTACTATTTCCTTATCCTCCCATAATAGCTTAATTTTGCAACTCCTAACGAGTTTGTCATTTCCCCATTTATTCCGCTTATTTGACAAATGTCACTTTTATCTATATAACTATTAGCTAAATTTTCTTTTAATAATGATATATCTGCACCTGTATCAATTAATAATGATATTACGTTATTACCTATTTTAACTCTAATATAATTTGAAAGTTCTTCATTTTTACTTACACTAATTACTTTCTTTGTTGAGTACTCCCCGGTTTTTCGCCACCGGGGGTACCCCCGTTTCCCCGGTTGCCATCTCTATTGTTATTATTATAACCTCTGTTTCCTTGGTTATTATTTCTATTATTTCTACCATAATTGTTACTTCCTCCTCTGTTATTATTAAACCCTCTATTACTAGTGTTGTTTCTATTATGGCTGAAATTCCTACTGTAATTATTATTTGAGTTTCTAGTGCCATGTTCATTATTTCTCTGTTCTCTATTATTAAAATTTCTATTATTATTATAGGACCTGTAATTGCTCGTAAAAGTTCTTCTATTTCTTGTGGCTATATGTACAAAATTATTCTGATTAGGTTTTGTTTCTACTTCTAAAGCTATTTTAATCACGTCAGATAGTTTTGTTGGTCTTGCCGCCAAAACTACTGATTTAAATGGCTCTTCTAAACCATTCTTGAAAGTTGTCAAACCAATTTGGTCATTAAGTTTAACTATTATTTCTCTATTTGTTTCACCTTGTTCACTTATTTGCAATTCATTTAATGATGCTAACAAGTTCTCTATTTTAGACCCAAAAGTATTCACATTCAAACCTCTTTGATTTGTTTGTGATAATTCACTGTGAATATTTGAGGTTGTTTTATATGATTTATATGTTTGTTTGAGTAGTTTTTTAAAGTCTTCCAATGTAGTAGGCTTGGCTTCTGTCAGAATTTTATTTTTTAATTTTTCTGATAGCTTTGTAGCTAAAACGAATTTAATTAATAATTGTTTCTGCTGTCATTCTCTAAGGTGTCGTGATAGAATTCAATTAAGCCAAGGTAATTGTTTACTTCAAGATAATCCCCTTGAAATTCCGGAATTAGCTTGGAAGCAGTTACTAAATCAAATTTTGACATTTTTGTTTTAACTTCGTCAACTTTGTGTTTTAAAAGTAATTTTATTCTTCCTAAAAGCAAATCAAATTCATACTCCTCTTCTTTTTTTACTATTTTCTGTCGTACATTTAATAAGTCCTTTAAAGTCTTGTCTATGTATTCGTCTGTGTAAGTTCTGTTTGGACTCTTTTTTAAATTCGCAAGTATCTTCGAAGCATATTCTATTTCCATTTATTTATTGTGTATAATTTTCATTTATGATAGATGTTATTTTTAAATATTTATTTTATTTAACATTTCACTAAAATATCCTTGATAAAAGCATATTGTAACAATACTTTTTCATCTTCATTCAAGTAAAATTTAATTGTTATTATTTTCAAATTTTATTATTATTATTTTTTTTTTTAAACACTATTATTTAAATTCATATTTTTAATTATTTGTTTTTTAACATATGTCTTACAATGCTTATTTATAAAATATATGATTACAATTAATATAAAAACAATCGAAATAAATGCTATTATATTATTTATTAAAAGGTTGTTGCTGCTGCTGCTATTGTTGATATTGTTGTTATTGTTGTTCATGGTGATTTTCTGCTGCTGTTCTTTGGCTTTTGGAAGTACAATTGTCCAAACCATGCCTCAGTTGTTATGTTTATTTTTCTTTAATTCTATCAGTTCCGCAATTAGTTTTTTCAGATTTAAGTTGCCTCCGACGAAATAAAATCGATTCAAACTTAGGCATATATTGGGGAAAGGAAATAATATATTAAGCGAGAAAACCAAGAGGTCAGTCCAAATATGCGTTGCCCAATCTAGTAACCATTCAATATGCCAAGGGTATTCAATATAAAAATAATCTATTTTATGAATATTATGCTTTTGCATATCTATCCATGCCTTCGACGCCTACTTGTACTGGTAATGCTTCGATTGGAGTGTTTAAGTGACTCTTTTGTGGAATTATTCTGTTCCTATTTTCGATAAATTCATTTATTCTACTTTCGCCATCTGCGGTTATGTATTATTGCATTATATGTAGTTTTTCTCTGGTTATGTTGTGCCAATTTGGCAGGATCAGCATGTTATGTTTGAAAAGTGGCAGGATCGCCATGTTATGTTTGGTGTTTGATTCATTTCACCTTTTGGTATTTTTGTTAAATTTTTGGCTTTAAGCGAGCCACGCTAAAAGGGTGATGGCCTCAAG
>NW_023467694.1:0-6425 GCF_013731165.1 Rhagoletis pomonella
ACCCATAGTGGAATTTACCAGGTGCCACTGCCTTATTTGAAAATTTGCCTATAAAATGTGACTGTAAGGCAGCCGAATGTCAGAAAATAAAGCGAGAAAGCAGTTTTATTACTTCATCTGTTTAATGCGACATCGTTCCCTGTAAACATTTTAAGGTTTTCCAGCAATGTTTTTAACATAATAAAAAGCATGCAGATAAAATTCATACAAAAGCGCTATGTCCAATATGCCGAGTAGTTATTGAAGACGATATTTTGTTCGACTTTTCATAAGTAAAAATATTTTGTGAATATTACTTTCTTCATATGAATTATATCACATTTTTTGTTTAATTCAAGGCCTATCAAACAGGTTTAGAGCATTTGACCAAAAACAACATTTGCCTGTATTTTGTTGTTGCTTCTGGTATCGAAAGTGTCAAAAACTGTTCTGATTTTTTCTTCTACATCAAAGCGTGTCATGCGAAATACAAAAAGATACAAAATTTTCTAAGTAAATTGGTTTGCTTCTCGAAGAATTAATCCATCCTGTGCCAGGCCCAGTAATCAGCGGTTGTGCTGTCGAGTTCAGCGAGCGTTCCAAAAGCAGCTATTCAATCGCTGGTTTTGTATGGAAAACGGTTTTACACGCAAATAGACTTTAACAATTTAGAATTTTTGTGAGAAGAAATTAAAAATATTTGATATTTTCGAGAACAAATAATTTGAAAAAAATCAAATCAGCTGCTATACTGATACTACCTGTCCAATGTGCGTTGGTTTAATTGTATTTTTGGAATAAACAAAGTTCTTTTTCCTTCTGTCAGTAAACTGGTTTTTTTTTACAAATAGTATAAAAAAGCAATGGGAAATAAAGCAAAATTTGTTTTATTTCCAACCTTTGTTGAAAATAAAGCAAAACTTGAATTTTGGTATTATTTCCCATTTAAAAAGGAAATAAAGCAAATTTTGCGTTATTGCCGTTTGTGTTATTTCACCCCCTCTGTTTGATTACCAATAACAATTCGAAAAAAATATGCGTATGCGCTATTTATCTCTGCGTACGATGAGACCTCATGGGAAATAACTAAACTAAAAATAACTAATTACCGCCTTGGCCTCTTTTTTGGCGGGAAGACATGCATACAATTTTGATATTTTTTGATAATTTTTAATATTTTTCAGAACATAAATATTTTGAACGTTGGCGTGTCAAATGAAAGCTTTTGGGTCTTTCTGATTGGCCGGAGGAGAAAGCTTTCTAATACAACTCTGCGCTGAACTGGTTTTCAAACTAGTTAAATGATTTAACTGGTTCAATTTTCCAACAACAATTGCATGCGATTTAACTTGTTTATGCACATGTTTTTTTCATTAAACTTGTTTAAGCCCATTTAACATGTTTAGCTCAATTTGAAAGTAATTTTAAACTAGATTCACATTACAGCATAAATTACTTTGTTTCGATCAAATTACTTCACATAAACCAAGTATGTTCACATTTTCTTTCATAATTTCTATAGATAGCACATGTACGTACGAGTGTGTGGTTTGTACCCAACAAGCAAAATAAACTTAAAGAAAGTTTTTTTTAAGTTTTCAATTATAAACATTAAGCTTACAAATCGTTGTATACCTTTAGGAATTTTTTAAATATCCTCAACAGTGGGGGCTAAAATAAATGAAAACACCTTTTTTTCTTCATTTGGTTCTTGATTTATGATAAACAAGCAAATGACCGCTTGCTTCGCGGCGCCTAATAAGATCTTTTGCGTTGGCCAATTCAAAAATAGCGTTTAAAAGCAAAAGCAGTCTGTAAAGTAAACATTTTTAGTTTAAATTGAAACGACTAAAAAACGGAATCCTCCTCACACATATGCCAAGAATAGTAGCGCTGTGATTCCATACGGAATACTAATCTCTTTCGATGTAATGCGTTTTACCTATGGTCTTATCTCCACCTGTGAGATCTCTGCCAAGCGTGCGCAATATTCTTCTATGATCCTGCAACTTCAGCATTGGTCCGGTGTACCTTGTAAGCCAATAAAAATCCTTATACGGAAACTCAAGAGCACAGATGAGCGTTTTCAATTATAGGAAGGCCATGAATCCTCGTTGCCCCACAGGATGAAAAGTTTTCGCGTAAATTGGCTAAATGAGTCGTGTGATCTCATGAATATCGTTCAAATGAAGCCATTGATATACCTACCGTGTTCCTTCATGGACAGATGTGGTCGAATCTTTCCTTGTCAATTCGCCACTTTTAAAATTCGTCTTAATATTTATGAATTGGTTTCTTTGGCGCATATTCATAGTCATATTTAGTTCATAACTAAGTCGAAACTATCCTAAGTTACAACTAAAGCTATTCATAGTCGCCTTAGTTTCGACTTTTCTGGCTAAGTACCAACTTAAAATTTAGTTTCGGCTGCAGCTGCAATTAAGTCGTAACTAGGAAGAAGTATTTTATTAAATTAAGGAAAAAAGGCGAAACATGTAAAAATTAAGTTGGCAGAGCGTGATTTTGATTATATTGAATGATCTCCAATTGAAATTTACAAAGAGCGATCCATTTGAATCGGAAGATGAAATTAAATGCGTATTACAATTCGAATAAGGCTACATCACAATTTTATAATTGGAATGATTTACATATATAAATGCTCAAATAATAAGTCAATTTCAAACTTGTTCTTTTAAAGCAAATTATGGCATAAAATTTAGATATGTGTTTGTATGTTTCACAGCATGCATTCAATAAACATCGACTTCACATCATTGCGGTAGTTCTGGCTATTTCAAACAATTAACAAGAAACGTATACCTTATTCTTTTGCATAAACATGCAATGAAAGTAAAAATTACATAAACGGATGATCAAACTTGACATTATTTAATAAAAATGTAATTTTTCCAAAATATCGTAAAGAAAAATCGATACATTTTCACTCGTTTTGCAATATCGTAAAACTAAGTTAAAACTACTTAGTAGAAGTCTGAAATGCGACTATGAATAGAAGTGAATTTTAAGTTGGTACCTAAATTTAAGTTGCAACTTTATTAGTTTCGACTTAGTAATAACGACCGCCTCGATCAACTTCGTCAATCGGAGGTAGATGCAAGATCACGCTTACACAGTGTTACGGTCTATATATGCATACTTAATCGCATCCTTGTTTTAGCCATCTGAAAAGTAAATTCGTCGAAGATAAACAAACCCCGTGGGGGTTCTATATGTTTCGGGTGCAGCGTCATCCATTGGGTCCCAGGTAGTCACGCTGCGAATTTGAACGAAATCTGTTAATAAATACGACTTTTATAAGTAACTCTACTCCAGCGCCACCAGCGTGTTTTCTAGTAGCCTATAATAGGACCTCCGACAATTTGACTGAGCTCTATTGAGTGGTTTTTGAGTTTAGTCCGGAAAACGGAAATGGCTATCATTGTATGTATGTATCCTCCTTATCCTGAGTCTCGCCCGAAAAAAAATTCACGCAAAAATTTTGATTCCCCCCATAGTAAGACATGGAAACTAAAAGCAAAAGTGAACCGGTTCAAGGAAGATGAAACTCATGATAAGGCTAAATATGTTTCGAATGAAAAAAAATCATTCAGCCTTATCATGAATTTCATTTTCCCCGAACCGGTTCACTTTTCACTTTTGGTTTCTATGTATTTAGTATGGGCGGTTGACAAATTTTCGGGTGAATTTTTTTTGGGCGAAACTCAGGAGAAGGCAGATTATGAAAGTAATAAACGTTTCGTATGTGTATTAACAAAATAGGTTCATAAATACGGCTTTTATAAATAACTCAACTCCAGCACCACTTAGCGGGTCCGTTTTTCGCAAGTGCTTTTTTCATCATGCTTGCGAAATCGGTTCATAAATACAACTTTTATAAATAACTCGCCTCCCGCGCCACCTAGCGGCTCTGTTTTAGGTATACGTTTTTTCCATTATGCTGAAACTATAGCTTTTGAATTTGAAAAAAATCGGTTCAAAAATACGACTTTTATAAATAACTCGACTCCCGCGCCACCTGGCGGGTCTATTTTTGGTAAACGTGTTTGCCATCACGCTGGTAGCTTACATTTTCAATTTAAAATAACTCGGTTCGTAAATACGATTTTTATAAACAACTCGACCCCAGCGCCACCTACCGAGTTGTCTGGTAGTCTATAATAGGGCCATATATGCAAGGTATAACCCCTGAAAATTTGACTAAAATCTATGCATTAATTTTGGAGTTAACTCCGAACAACGAAAACGGCTATTACTTTATACTAGCTTATATCCGCGGGTTTCACCCCACGTTTTTAAACAAATATGAAAAATAATTTAATGATGTTATATTTTATTTCTGTCCCCATTTCGTTATAGCTCGTTATTTTTTAAGCGAGTTAAGGTACTTAGGCCGTTTAAAACTATGAAATTAAAAAATCTCGTCTGCGCGCTAGGCATACGAAGGATATAAATCCCTCTAAGTTTACCTTAAAATGGTTCCAGGGATACGACGCGTGACCGTATAACCTTCTCGGAGGTGCCAAGGCGGGTTCTAATATTTTCAGCTCAAATTTAGTAATTTGGCCTTGATAAAATACCACTTCTCATTATTGTAGCAAATGCCTCAAGAAGTATGTATGCATCATGAAAGCTTTGGATTATAAGGCCGAACCCGGCTCTCCCTTTTCCATTAAATGGAATTTTTTCTGTCAGTACTGCACTTATAAAATAAATCTCCATAACAAATTTAAAATACTTCCAGACATTTTCTATCCTTCCAGAGATTAATATTAAGAAATTTTTAGTATGTATGGGAGGCGACATGCCTCCTTTTTTAATAACTCACATTTTTTCCATGAACAATTGATACATTTTGTATACATAACTCCATATCAAGTTCCAGTATTCTGCCACAAACACTTCCAGGGATAAGTGGCAAGAAAAAGTCAATTTGTACAGGAAGTGCCACGCCCCTTTTTCTTATAACCCTAATCTTCTTCCATGAATTTAGAAATGATTTTACATACCCCAGTACCAAGTCAAAGTACTCTACCATGAACACCTCTAGTGATATGCAGTATAAAACAGTAAATTTGTACGGGAGGTACCATGTCCCCTTTTCGTATAACGCAAATTTTTCTCCATGAGTATGGAATTAATTTTGTATACACATCTCGGTGCCAAGTTCCAGTCCTCTGCAATGAACACCTCCAGAGATATACAGCATAGAAAAATCAATTTGCATGGGAGTTTCCCCACCACCTTTTCCAATAACTCTCATTTTTCTCCATGAGTATAGTATTAGTTTCACATACATACAATATGAAACTTTTAGTCAGTATGGAAGGTGCTACGCCTCTTTTCCAAAAATGTCAATTTTTCTCCGTGAATATGAATATGATTTCACACAGTGTTGGCAAAATGTTAATCTGATTAACGATTAAAATGTTTGACGATTAAAATTAATTAGTCGTAATCAACTGTACGATTAATGATTAAATTTTTTAATCGTTAATCGCTGGCTACGATTACGATTAATTAATTTTAATCATTAATCCTTAATCCCATTAAAAATAAAATCTGATTAAGTTGTCTAGTTTGTCCGAATTTCAAACCAAACACCAGTTACAGTAATTATGTTGGTCGGTATAGATCTTAATGAAAATGCACACCAAATTGCTCAGATTGATGAGGTAACCCGACTTAGCCATACCGGATTAACTTGCTGTGTGTGCACAGAAAAATTCCAGCATAAATTAATTAATCACCAAACCTACTTGATAAAATTAAGAGTTAATGATTAAAAATTATTTTTTTTAATCGCGGTTATGATTAAAAGTACTCATGATTAACTGTAATCAGATTGAATTTAATCGAATTAACTAATTGATTAAAACATCAATCGATTAATGCCAACATTGATTTCACATACATATCTGTATACCAAGTTCCAGTTCTCTCCCATAAATACTTCCAGAGATATGTATGTAATATGAAAATTCCAATTTGTATGGGAGGGGCCTTGAGTTATCGGACTTACTCTCAGTCTAAGACCATCCTTGCGAAATCCGTAGTAAGTGTACCAAATTTCGTTCTGATCGGGAAACCGGTTAAGGAAGTAGCCTATTTTTCAATCCAGGTCATAAACCATCTGAGAGCAAAATTTCATTATCAAACAGGTGGCAACTCTTAAAATAGTAGCCTATTTTCCAACGTAGGCCATAAGCTATCTCTGTGCGAAATTTCATGCAAATCTGTTCAGTCGTTTCCGCGTATTAATTTAATTAAACTTTTTGAACAGGTGGCAACTCTTTCAAAAGATTAGCCTGTTTTCCACTGTAGGTCACAAGCTATCTGCTTGCAAAATTTCATGCAAATCCGTTCAGACTTTTGGGCGTATTAATTTAATTAAACTTTTTAGCAGGTGGAAACTCTTAAAAAAA
>NW_023467695.1:0-6424 GCF_013731165.1 Rhagoletis pomonella
GCAACGAAAATTTTCGCAAATCACAAAAGCAAAATAAACACAAAAAAGCGTTGTAAAATATGTAGATTTGTGTAAAAATTCATGCAAATTTTAAAATTAGTTTTTTCCACTGTTAAATGCATGGCAAATACCTACTATTGCTACATATGTAGTTGTTTACACCTACATATATTGCTGCTACCTGACGCGCGCAGAGCATTTCTTCGCCAGCCGCTGCTTACTATGCGCTCGTTCGGTCGGTCGGTGGTTGTCATATGGTGGGTATGAGCCTGGTAAAGGTGACCAGATAAGAACGTTAGCAAAATAAATTAAAATAAAACAACAACGGTATAAGAACCGCGAAGTCTGTTTTGCCTTTTCCTAGTTGACCAAAGCGAATGGGTCTGGTGGTCAACGAGGACAAGACGAAGTTTTTCCCGCCATCAAACAAACAGTCAGGGCATTCGCGTCTTTGCATCCACGTCACTATTGACAGTTATAATGTCAAGAAAGTGGAGAATTTCGTTTACTTGGGAACCAGCATTAACACCGATAATAATGTCAGCATCGAAATTCAACGCAGAATTACTCTTAACAACAATTGCTACTTTGGACTGAGTAGGCAATTAAGGAGTAAAGTCCTCTCCCGACATACGAAAACCACACTATAATTCACTCATCATGCCGGTGTTGGTATATGGCGCAGAAGCATGGACAATGACAACATCCGATGAGGCGACTCTCGGAGTGTTCGAGAGAAAGATTTTGCGGAAGATTTACGGGCCTTTACGCGTTGGCGACGGCGAGTACCGCAGTCGATGGAATGATGAGCTTTACAACGACATAGACATAGTGCAGCGAATTAAAATACAGCGGCTCCGCTGGCTTGGCCATGTCGTTCGAATGGACTCCGACGCTCCAGCTCTGAAAGTATTCAACTCGGAACCCGCCGATGGTAGCAGAGGAAGAGGGTCGCAGTACGATGGAAAGACCAAGTGGCGAAGGACTTGGCTGCACTTGGCATTACCAATTGGCACAGAAGAGAAACGACTGGCGTGCTTTGTTGAACTCGGCCAAAATGGCTTAAGAGGTGAAAGCGCCTAATACGAGAAAGAAGAAGATGTAAGACAACAAATTGAATCTAGCTTTATTTCGAAGCTACCTTCTTGCCATTATGTGCGGAATAGTACATCATTCAAATGGCCGCCTCGGCTTCGTGGGCAGCACAACCAGCTGTAGGTCATATTTCTGTTGGTTCGGTCCAATATATGTATACTCACATACGAACATTTGGCTGTGGCTGTGGTCGTCAGGCTACAACTCCTGCGTCAGCACAATCTTATGCGGAAGTAGGCCCAAATCCAACAGCAAAGTAAGGCGCTTTGATTCAATTCAGTTCATTGTCGCCAAGGTCGATATTTCTGGAAGTTCTTTCATAACGGCAGTTTGCACTTCGACAGTACTTTTTTTATAATTTTGACAGCTGGATGTCATTGGAAAAACACTGAAACATAACAATTGGAAAAACTCATTGCGATCTGGTCACACTTTACAATGTACCATACATGTCTAGAGAGTGGGTGGGTGGCACATGCATATGAATGTCATTGATTTTCGATTATATAAGAAGCACGTAGGTATTTACATATAATTAATTTAAATATTTGTAGACATTTTAGTTGCGCTATGCTTAAATTCATTGCTGCTGCGCGAAATTAATTGCAACTGTCATGCGTGTGCGCAAGGGTTTTCTGTTTAATATGCAGCTTTTCGCTAAAATTTTAGAGTTTATAGAAACTTAGGACACAGGCTGTGGGAAGTTGAAGTTGTCCGAAGTTCTATGCCTATTAGATGTACGCGCCATGTTTTCGAAAGACCGTTGTCACTTTGAAATGCGGCCTTGACAAATGGGTCGTGTTGAGCCTGCTGCTGTCAAGGAACTAGCGTGCCTTCTTCATTATTGCTCGCACTGGTCAGAACCTGAGTAAAAGGACTCAAGGTGAATTTTTTAGGCATTTTCTTCGCCGTCGATGTGGACAATGTCCACTAAACATAACTTTGTTGCTCTGTCTAGGAGCGGAGGTTGGTTTGTCTTTCATATTCATACTCGTTTATGAATGGTAAATTCTCTCCCAACTTAGATGAGACCTTTTGGTGGCCGGAACGAATGAAAGACAAACAACGACGAACTATGACAGATCACCATACTGCAGCAAGTCCGATAACGATGGGGCTTACATGGACAGCCCGGTCGACCTACTCTTCATAAACCAATGCCGTTTAGCAGTGATTAAAGGATAAGTAAAGGTAGACATGTTATTTATATGTACTTATTAATATTTTAAAATGTTGGCTCTGAATTCTGCATGAATATCAGACATCTTTCGTTCTTGATGCAGTGCGTCCTCTACACACACTTTTGCCCACAGAAGCGCGAACGCTATCGCACAACGATCGCTGGCACGCTTGACACCTACATAGCTGCCACATACTGCAGCGGTTGTCAGGCGGCATGCAATCAAGCCAGCGTGAACATTTTTATTAATCGAGCGTGATTTATGTACATACATACAGACGTGCATACATACATATTTATATTCATATCTAGATAAGTGTGCATGAATATGACAGTGCAGACAAATTTGCAGCGTGAAATAAACGTAAAATGCGAAATTCCAAAAAGTAAAAGCATTGCAAAAAAGAAATGTATACGAAAAAGAACAAGTCATTAAAATTAATGCACAAAGATTGCAGGCCATGCATAAATTGTGAGCACAAAAAATATGCACAAAAAATGCTTAAAAGGCCACGCGCTGTCTCTATGCACCACTGCTCATGGCGCTCATTTTCGCACACTCGACGCTGAAATTTTGCCTACATTTACCGTTGTTTGTGTGCTTAGTAAATAATGCATTTGCGTGGTTGTGCCAACAGCGTGTTTTTGTTTGTGTTTTTTGCGTGACAAAATGTTTGGCCAGAATGACAGACAGACTGCGGAAGTTGTAGAAATTAATTGCCGCCGAAAGTGAGCGGAAGGCAAGGGTGCGCGGGATCTTTTAATGTTTTTTTTTTTTTGTCAACATTTAACGCATTTGTCGGCAGCGGCTCATCGGTGTCACTGCTAGACGCCACTTACTTAACAAACACCCATTGGTTGCGTATACGCAACGTATCACTATAAAATTAAACGCCCACGCAGCAGCATTTTGACCGCGTTTTAGCTGCTGTCGTCTGGCAAACTACTCACCGATATATGTACATATGTGCGTATTTGTTTAGCTGTTGCTTGAATGGCATACATAAACAAATGCTGCCATCATGTCATTGATTAGTGATTTATGTGCACATTAAGAAAACACTCACCGTTTACACTGGCACACACACACACACTGACTATTTGCACTTATCACTTCACTCAGTGATCGTTGTTGAATGCAATTGTTGTTATTCTTGTTGAATCAAAAGTGTTTACATGTCAATCAAAGTGCCTCCTTATTAGTCGTATTCTGATTCATTTTACTTTTTGTGTACTTCCAGCATTTTGGATGGAAAAACTAATTTCATTACAAACACTTAAGGCATTTTCATTGAGAAATGCAAGTGGTATTTTATGAATTTTAAATCAAAAATTCTTTGTAAAATGATGCATAAAGTATTTAACGGTTTATTGAACTTGTATTATGCATCACCTCTTATTCATTGCGCTTTTGTTTCGCTGCTGATTTCAATTAAGTTAGCAGCTGTTCTCGGCAGCTTTCGTAAGAATACTTAACGATAGAAAAGTAAGCATGCATATTTTAATTTCATTACACTTAATTTACTCATAAAAGTTTTCATTAAATTTATGAGACGATTTCATAAGAATTTAAAGGTTAGTTTTGAGAATTAAGTATTTCTGAATTCAACGCGAGCAAGTTAGAAACTACATACATATATACATAAACACATATGTACCTATGTATGTATGTATGTAGATATATTGAAACACATCGTAGGCTTCAAATATATATATATACATTAGACTGCATCACTCCCCATACAAAAAAAATCGGTACTATTTTTCCATTGGAATTATAAAATCTATTATATTTTAAGACGTCTACCAAAATATTTCGGAAAAATATTAAGATTTAAGTGAGCTGGACCGATTTGAAAATACCTCCAAAAATGGAGTTTTTTTATGAATAAAAATAGTTTCTTAAAGATTTTTTTTTTTTTAAATTCCCTCAAATGACAAAACGGTTTAAGCTTAAAAAATTTGCTTAAAAATATTAAAAAAAATTAAAAAAAAATTTGAACGGAATCGTAATGATGAGATTTTTGATGCTGCTTTTTTAACTTTTTTCAAAGATTGGTATAAGAAAAACTTGAATAACTGAACCTAAACTGTTCCGATTTAGACTTAAGAGGTGTCATTGGAAAGGTATTTGCTCACCCTTTTTTATTTCTTTGCTATTGAACTCATTCAAAGGATGAAAGAGAAAAGTACGATGAACGAACGTCATTCAAAGTTGTTTTGGTGTTAGAAAAAAATAAATAAATTGGGACACGAATGACTTTTTTCCGACAGAAATAAAAACAGTGTGAAAATACCTTTCTACTGAGATCCCACAAGTCTAAGTTAGAATAGTTTTGGCCCAGTTATTCAAGTTTTTCGTAAATCAATCTCTGAAAAAAGTTAAAAAAAAAAACGCATCAGAAATCTCATTCTTACGATTCCGTTGAAAAGATTTTTAAATATTTTTATGCAGATTTTTTAAGCTTAATCTGTTTTGTCATCTGAGGGGACTTTTTTCAAAAAGTTCTTTAAGAAACTATTTTTATTCATAAAAAACTCCATTTTTTGAGGTATTTTCAAATCGGTCCAGCTCACGTAAATCTTAATATTTTTCCGAAATATTGTGGTGGACGTCTTAAAATATAATAAATTTTGTAATCCTGACGGAAAAACCGCAACATTTTTTGGTGATGCAGTCTAATGTGCATACATACATAGGTATCCTTTTGAGTTATAGCTATTTATGCCATTTTTGCACTAAATTCTTTACAAATCTCGAATGATTGCCAGTGTTAGTCATATACATCCGGTAAACGCAATTAGTCACTGATGTTTTAACAAGGTAAATAAATACTTGATATTAATATCGTAAACATTGCTGAAAAATGGACGTCGTTTGGCTCAAGCTATATATACATATATAGTAAATGAAAACAAATGCATATGTATATGGAAAATAAATTTTAACTTAAATAAGCATTCGCCAATTGGCTAACTAATGGATAATATTTATATTTAAAAAATTAATTTATATATAAAGGGAATATAGCTGCTGCCGCCGATATTGAGTATGTGCACTCTAAATCCAGCCTTAAAAGAAAACTTATCTCGCATTTATTTTAATAAAAAAGTCCAAAATACTTGAGTATGAAGAACTTAAGATGCTTGATTGACAGAAATATTTCACCAGAAACTTTTATTGGAAAGTAAGGCGACTTACTGAAAGTTTTGAAATTGCATAGACCAATAGACCAATTGATTACGTCGAAATCGATGTCCAGTTATCCGAACAAGACGAAATTTTAATATAAAAAAAAAGTTGCTGGCGGCGATAGTCAAATATGTTGGCGCTGAGTTGGTGAGGTGCATTCACCAACAATGCAGATGGAAAATCTCAGGGACACCACTTTTGTCATCACAAGGGTTTGATCAGCTTCGAGAATAAACATAGAACATTTTCAAAATTTCAGCGCATTTACTCTTATTCTTCTTGATTGGCTGCAGCCTTTTGATTCTATTCTCTGCCTATGAAGCCGTCAGGCGACTGGGGCCTCGTAAATTTTGGCCATCGGTCACTAAATCGCCGTGGCTCATACAGAAGTTCTCGCCAGTCTAGAAACCCCCTTAAGTCGCTTAACTTTCTGATAAAAATTTTGAGTGTTTTTCGTTTTGGCCAGCATTTCAAGTTCTTCGCACTCCCGTATTCGGCCTCTCTCTTTTTATTACGGAAAATATGTATCGTTTCCTCTTCTCATTGCCGATCGCTCGAGGCCTTGTGGTGAGAAATTCATTGACGGGGTGACAGTACTCAGAGACGGAGTTTCTCCCCCACCATAAATCCAACACCGAATGTTCAATATTCCTCACAGCTGTACTAGATGTCGCAAACCACCAAAAATGTTTGTCCTGTATCGCATAGGATATCAGCCAGCCGGAGAGAAGCACCTTCTCCATTAAGTGTCCGGACATTCCAAGTGCAGGCTCTCAAATTGTAGTCCTCGTCAACAAATTAAGGCAGTTTGAAACTTCTCGTTGGTGGCTTTGTTTAGGTGACGAGCCCCAAGCTCAGCGTACAACTCATTGCTTGGGGGTTTGCCTTTACATATTAATTAGCTTGCTTCCGAAAGTCGTGAGCTCCTTGAACAGGACGCAAAAAAATCGTGTTTG
>NW_023467696.1:0-6423 GCF_013731165.1 Rhagoletis pomonella
ATATATATATATATATATATATATATATATATATATATATATATATTTATATGAGAGTTGAAGTCGGTTTTTTTTTGTTAAAAATTACTTGTTATTTTTACCTTTGGCTTTATATTTTTTTTTCATTTATGAACGTACTCACCTTTACTTTCATTCTTGTATTGGTCATTATCTAAGTCGTATTGTTTAATCTTTTATTAGCACGTTTTTGGTAAATACATTTAAGAAGTTTTTGTTTCCGTCCCAACCATATCCGTGTGCATCATTTCCGTGTATAATTTCCGTTGCAACCATTTTCGTGTGCAATTTCCGTTGAATTTGCCAATTTACTTGAAACCAACCAACCGCCGCTAAAAAAGTTTCACTTCAATAAATTACATATATTTACCCTCCCTGGAAAACTTATAGGATTAACAAAACGAATGCTATCACGATAACGATAAGGATTTCGGTGATATTAGCAACATGAATCTAGACTCTCTGAACATGTTATAGCTTCAGAACGAAAACAGCAATAGTCGTTAATTTTTTTATTGATCTAGGACATTTCAGGCAGAACTCCATAGCAGCGTTGCCTGCCTGTCGAAAAATTCTTATGCCCATATAATTTGTATGAAGCATACCGAAAAAGCGCGGCGTCAACGCTGAGCGGTTGGAAAATCCGATTGACAGGGCGTTACAGCCTAATATTACCGGCGTGAGTTTTTCTACGCACGCACGCAAGTTTTTCACATTTAATTAACCGAAATCTATTTGCGTTTGTGGTTTCTCAGAGTTGCATTTAAAATTCGCAGAAGTTTGTTGAGCGAAATTTAAATTCATAGCTGCGCCGAAATGTCAAATGAGCACCAGCGTCAAATCAAAATGTCACGCAACACAAATCTTGGAATTTGGGTTAGCTGTTTTACGCACGCCGTTCAATTTCCGGTGGTCCCATACAAGTTGTATGTGCATGGTTGGCCTGTTAGGAAGTGAAGTTGGCTGCAGAAAACGGCGAAACTGTCATTTTCGTATTTCACACAAACCCATGCTTGTTGTTGGTGGTGTTATTTGTATATTTGACGTAGCGTTGCCGTTTTTGTTTAGGTATAGCGCTTCGGCGTTGACGCTAGGCGTCAGAAAACGCTCCGCCCAACGCCTTTGTTTAGATATGGCAGTAAGCAACTGCAAAAGTTTTGCTCTTGCTTATGGAGTTCTGCCAGCGTTGGGCATGGCTGATCTAAAACGTCAAAATAGGTAAATAAAATTTGGCAGTTAAGAGACCAAATGTGTATGTCAAATCTGTTTTGTAGTCCTGCCTACTATCTTTTCAATGTGTCTTAGCCAAAATGAGAAGGTTTTTACTCAGAAGTACTATTTACACTCGATTCTTTTACCATTTGCTACTAAACAAATTATCAGTGGTTCGAACCCTGTACTCTACATACGTACCCATATAGGTATTTTCATTATGACAAATTATTCACTGATTTCTTACATGTACTACATTGTGGTGCATCTGTTGAAGCCAAACACAAGCCTGCACTAACAGAAACCAAATCGAAAACGATAACTATGCCAACCGAAAGTGAAAAACCGAGGTTTACGCTCAATTCATCGGCTTTTTTTTTTTGGGGCCATTGTGCCGCGAAATTTGTTGTCTTTGTAAGTGAAATGTCAATCAAACTGTCTGGGATTTTAGTTTGTTTTCAGAAGTGTTTTCCCGCATGTTCAGCTGTCAGTGCCAGAGCCAGCGGCAGCGGTAACAGCCACAAACGAAAAACAAAACTGCGAAAATTGCTAATTGCAGCGTGTAAAACACAATACAAAATTGAAACCAAAACTGATGTCGAAACTACATGCATACACACATACACATTATATAGAAAAAGTTAACTAAAAAAAAAGAATCCTACACAAAACAGCAAAAGTTGCAAAACCTTCCCAAAGCATTTCAGAGCTTTAGCTCATTTGTAGTTCGAATATTAAAAAGCGAAATGAGATGTTACAAAACAAATTCGTCGAAAGAAGCAAAGTACAGACAAACAGCAGTCAGCAGTCAGCAGTGAGTGAGACAAACAGGCGGCTGAACGGCCAGCCATGCGGGCTGTGCGCCAAAGCCGACTTCGCCGAACCAGGCCAGACCAGCAAAATGCAGTCATTTACATGTCAAACTGGGACCTGTCAGCCCTAATAATATGGCGGGATGCGTGCACCTCCTCGCCAATCCACCAAGTCCAAGTCGCGCTGTCGCAATCGGTAATAAGCGAAATAACAATATTATTATCACTCCACCATCGGATGGGACAAGCCAGACAACGAAGGTGTATCCCCCAGTCAACGCCAGGGATCGCGCGGATCACTCCAAACAGGGATGCGTTTGCGAACTCGTAAATAAGGCCGCTGACTGTTGGCTGGCTTGTAGGCTTGTTGGCTTGTTGGCTGCATGGAGACATGTCCCGATAGCCCTGATAGCGCGCGGATACGAGTACTCCACACTCGCCGTGTTTGATACGCTTTGCTCTCAATGCTTTCATTTTCTGTTTTTATTTATTTTTTTTTATTAGTTTTATTAATGGCTTTGCCGCAGTAGTTCGTATTTGTTGTAGCGGCTTTTCGCTCCTCGTTATCATCATTTGACGTTCGTAAGCGTATTTGGTGCATCGGTTATTATTGTGTTTCTGGTCGACCTCATGTCTGTCACTGCCAGCCAAGGCGTCCGTCAGGAAGCCAGCTCGACCAAAGCAAAGTGGGAAGAGAACTTCCATGCGCAAGTTGGTCAAAACGAGGAGGACACCAAGCCAGGTTTGTTTGTGTTTGCTGCAGTCTGCATTTGTGTGTTGGTATTTGTGGCGTGTTTCAGCGCTGCCACAATAACCTTTGCTCACAACTTTAAATGCTGCATTTACCGCTCGACTGACAAGCAACACTTTGCCGTGTAACATCTTAATCTGCGTCTGCACTTAGCCCAACGACCGACCAATTGGCCCTACGAAAATACAACGATTGCATGCATTGTTTTGCAGCTGGAGAAAGCAGGTTTTATTTGCGTTTAATTCACTTGTACCTTTTGTCAAGTTGACACCTTGAATTGAGTGGAGTGGAGTGGAGTGCAGGAGAGTAGAGTGCAGTGCAGTGAGTAGTCCGCTCTAGTCACAGCTAATGTCTGGTGTGCGTGAAGTGGTTAAGTAGGTAAATTGTTGATGATTAGTAGGAATGTTTTCCAACAAATTACTCCACAATACTAAATGCATACTACATATGTATGTATGTATGTATGTATTATGGGAATTTAATTACATTTAGTAAGGTCATAAGAGTAGTACGATACATTTAGTTAAAGTGGGATAATTATATGGCAGTTACAGTTGCTAATGACATTTGGGTTGGTGGAAAGCATTTGAAGAGTTGAAGTGCATGTATGTACATACATAAGTAGGTATTAAGAGATAAGTTTCGAGCGAACAGAGCTCACCATTTAATGCAACTATTTATATATTTGTGTGGAAATGGATTAAGCAGGCGAAGATTTTCTATTAATGCAGGCCTAACACAGATAGACAAAGAAAAGTTAAATATCGCAAGAAATAAGTGGAGTAGATACTTTTCCATGGTTCAATAATTTAGGATAAACGTCAATGTTATATCCAGTGCTCAACATGAGAAAAGGCCCCACTTAGTCTGAAAAAATTCCAAAAATCATCAGCTTTTCGAATATGTAATTGCATAGATGGTAGGGTAGTCCCTAAAATATCAACAAAAATAAAAAAATGCGTTTTGAGCTCAGAAAGTTCATACCAACTCTCCCCAATACATCGGTATTTTTTTCAAGATAGTTATTTGTAGAACAGTGGTACAAAAACTTAGACAAATTTTTTAAAATGTTGCAGTTATCTTAATCTTAAATAAATTACATTACAGCCTTGAAGCTTAATATGGCGTAACTTTGAATTTATCTGAATATGTACTTGTTATGTAAAATCTATGAATTTTACTCGAATTCATACTTCAACCCTCAAAGAATACCGAGGTAAACAAGCAGCACGCTCTTAAGTTTTCGGTTTCGGTTCGTCATTTGTTCTCCACACGAAGTCTTGCTGGCTTGTTTGCATGTAAAACTTGAACATCCAAGTCTCTTCACCAGCAATAATGAGTTCCCTGAAAGTTGAATAACATTGAGCATGTCCAACATATCCAAAACTACCTGTTCAAGGCACTGTTTTTGAAGGCAGTAAGCTCGTTAAGCACTACTGTCACTTGGTTTAACCCTTTCACTAAAAGCGTCAAATATATTGGACAATCTTTTTTTTTGCTTAAAGCTCCTTTTTCTTTAACTGTATTTTCTGCATACCGTGGTTTTTCTCACAAGTGAAGTGTCAGAAAAGTCGATAGTAAGCAGTGTAATCGAAAAAAATTAAGTATTATTGATAGTAAGGAAATCTATTTTGCGAGAGAAAAATTTAAAATAATTGATTTCACTTCCGATTTTACATACCTAGGGTACCACTTTCCAATATACTTTACTTCGAATAACGCTAAAACTTATTGTTTCATAAGATCATATATAAGATATAAGATATAAGAAATTAACGACCCAAAACTGGTATAGAAATTGTCAGAGTTTTAGCTTCAACTGTAGATTTTTTGTACTGAAAGGGTTAATCAGTTGTACTATAAATCTACGAAAAAGAAGTCTACACTTGGCCTGTACCTGGGCCATTCAATTCCCGGCACCTTTTTGACCAATTGTGCGTGTTATGAAAATACTTAAATAATAAATAATAAAAAAATCTTTTTGACAGATCACATTTTAAATAAATTTCAAAGTTGACCGGATCGGGAGTCAAATCTGGACCTAAGCGATTGGCAGTACATATCTCCAAAATTTTGGCCACGGCAGATACCACCAACGATCACCACACCGAAAACATCTTACTGCTGGCAAGGTTTCAATTTCACATTCAAAATTTCTTTTTCCTGCAGTTCTGTTGTGACCCAGCTTAATCTTTTTAGCTCACTACTTGCTTTATTCCTCTTTATTCGCGCTTAAGGCGAAATTTGCGTTGAGCAGAAAACCTGCTGTCAAGTCCTTACAGGACAGTTTCTATTCTATGGCTATGTTTATTCCTCTCTCTTACCGTATTTCGAGATTGTGAATAAAGCATCAGTCCTTTCCTGGTGAAGTAATGACTTTGATAACTCAGACTGTGTGCTACAATTTCGTTTTCGCCTATATTCCCTCTACGTTTGCCATGGTGCCGCTCGGAAAGTAAGAGTTGTAGCTGGTGGTCCGCGTAGGGTCCTTAAAAGGAATGGAGGTTTAACCTCTACAACAATTTATGCTTTTTCACACCAATTCTGGAGATTCTTGAGAAGGGTTGTTCGTTCCTATTGTCAGGGTGATCAGTACTTTATTTTTTTAAATTTTACTATGACACTGTTATGATATCCTATCACACACATTTTTTTTGCAAAATTTACTCTTACTGGGCATTTACTCACCGCCTGTGCACGATGAAAGCAAAACTCAATTCAAATCTTTAAGAAAATCATATTAAACAACTTTGTGGTTGCGAAGCATAAGCTTCTCTTGCAAAGGAGAGCATTGCGAAGCCTCGAGGGCAACTGCCACTGTGAACACCTCTAATTAGCGCGAATCCCTTTTGAATGCATTCGGCGTAAAGGTAAGCAATTTGTTACGCAGCAGCCGTAGCAGCTGTGCCACCGATCGATCGATCGGCTGCGTGGTAAAACCAGCTACCAGAAACAGCAGCAAACGCAACAAGGCAGACAGCAAACTGTAGCAAAAAAAGAAAAAATAAATGCAAGTGTGTGTTTGTTGTCGGACTTACTTACTTCAGTGAAACGCATAAAGCAGCTCAAAACGTAACAAATTGCTGGATCTGCGCACAGTTCGTTGGCAGCGATTCGCGAAAAAACATTCAAGTGCTGCTGGCTGTTTAAGAATAAATAAAGAGTTTATTTTTCATAACAATGGTTTTGCGTACTAATTTTATTGCCAAGACATTTTACTCATTAACGCAAATGTATTTATGTTATTATGTTATTGTTTTCATTGCAATGTGCCCGCCGTTGTTGTTGTTGTTGCTGTTGCTATTGTTATTGTGCCTGTTATCACAAATTATAAGTTGCCTGCGCTATCGTTGGCAAAGATCGCATCCGTTAAAAGTGTTCTCAACGCAATTAACACATCAACGTCAATGCCAGCAAAGGCAGAAAGGCACGTCAACAGCAAGCAAGTGTGTGTGTGTGGAGTTGCGCACGCGCTGTACAACAAACAGCTAAAACTGTGTAGTGTAAGTACAAAACTGCGCTTAGCTGTTTTTTATGCCGACGAACAATTCTATTTTTTTTTTTTTTGTAAATTTTTGTGTTGAATGTTTTTCGTGGAAAACGCATTAAATATTAGTTTATGTGTTTTTA
>NW_023467697.1:0-6423 GCF_013731165.1 Rhagoletis pomonella
TCGCTTGAAATATGTACATGAAGATGTATGGAGGTGCGCACACTACACCAGCTTAATCGCTCTGACCAATAAGTTGTGGTGCAATGGAAAGACTAGCGAGCACATTTAAATTGGCGGCCAATAAAGTCCGTGGTGTGCGATGGATCTAATCCATTATAAACAAGAAATATTGCTGTTATATTTTCATTTTTATGATTTTTATTCATGTGGTTAGCAGTGGCAAAAATGTATGTATAAAATACGTATATTTATATTAAAAATTAAGTGATCAGTTATGAAACATATAACTCTTTACATGTTCTGTTAAAAAATATCTAAAATAACAAGCGATAATCCCCAAGTTCTATATCGTAGCAGTGGCCACATTGCGTGTTTGTCACAGACACGGTTTATGTCAAAAATTTTGACCTTCTAAAAATTATTGTATCATGCATGTAAGTATGTTGAAAGATAAAATAAATAAAAAGTCAGTTTGATAAAATACAATACAGATCAGATTATCGTTGAATTATTTTAAGATCTATTGCAAAATTTTATATAGACAAGACCAAAAAGTAAAAAATAAAAAACTTTTAAATATACATACCATCCTTCTATAAATGGACTACAAGTAGAAAATAATATTTCGCAGTCCCATAGAATTTCTTTTGATAACTCTTGATTTTGAAATTTTAGCTAGTCATTATAAGCAATTTATGAGATTGAAAATGAAAAACGTGGAGCGTGGAAATTTGGTCTATTAGGTTCAGCGCACAGTGACGCTTAAGTGGGCGAAAATCGAAAAATTTGTTGTCTGCTATGTGAACGTGTTTGGTGTATTTGTAAAGGTAATTCATTAAACAGAAATTTTCCCTATATAATAAATTATATGCCGCCAGGAAGCCACTAAATTCGACAAATTTTGTACTAAGAATATTAATAGATTTAGAGCAGAGGTGGCCAAAACTCACACAATCATATATTTTTATTTTGCTAAACGAGGAGAGAATGAAGAGAATAAGTCGCACACGCGGCTGATGCAAACAGTGTTGTCAACGATTTCGAGTTGCAAATGATAAAAAAAAGGGATTTTTTTGTGATATAAATAGTGTGAAAGGTAGACAATTTATTAAAGAATTAACCTTTTAATATAGTTTAATTCACTTTCATTGCTTGCTTAGATTTTTGGAATAAAGGAAAAGGGATTTTTTAGCATAATTTTAAATACATCTTTTTATTTATGTGCATATGTGTGTAATAATTTATTAATTCAATATTTGGGAATAAAGGGAAATAGCGCTTAACAAAAATATTTGTCGCCCGTGCGATTTCTTCATGGCACACCAGGCATTGTGCCCTCCCTTCCCATTACCAGTGTGACCAGGTTAGCCTTTGGAAGCTTGATTTAGCATTTGCAGAAATTTAAATCTGACTTCGTGGCTTTTTTCTGGCATTTTTTTTTTTATTAAAATCTTCATAATAAAATTCGAACCGGAACTATAAAAATTAGTACCTGAGCTTCCTAAAAAGCTTCAATATTTCTAAAAACCAGTATTCACCGTTGAAGTATTACAATAAAAGGGCAAAGTTCTTTGAGAAAATACTGCGCGCTTCCACTCCGCAACACCTGGGTTCAAACCCTGATCAAAGCAACATCGTAAAAATTTAGAAAAAAGGTTTTTTCTTAACAGCGGTCGTCCCTCGGCAGGCAATGGCAAACCTCCGACTGTATTTCTGCCATGAAAAAAAGCTTCTCATAAAAAATACAATCGCCGTTCGGAGTCGGCGTAAAACTGTAGGTCCCTCCGCTTTGTGTGACAACATCAAGACGAACGCCACAAATCGGAGGAGAAGCTCGGCCAAACACTAACATATGTGTAAGCGCCAATCTATTATTATTATTATTATTATCGGCTATTCTATGGGCTTCAGTCCACTCTTTTTTAATTGGCTTTTAAATTTCGCAAAACTATTTTTTAACACAGTTATTTCATTCTTGGAATAATTTCCCGACTTCAGTTCTTGTTTTTGGGCCGCATCTATCTTTGCATTCATTGAAGAAATATTGCAGCATTCTGAAACTCGTAAAATTTCTCCACAAACTATGAACTTGACACACTGCGGATTTTTATTAAAGCTCGAATATCTTCGTGTTTTAAGCATTTTCAAGTGCACACGCGGTAGCAAATAAATATCTCATATTTGAGTGTTTTTATTTTATATACCGAAAATAATGAATGTCAAAACTGTTTTATGCAATGCCTAATGTTTTTGATGTAATCAATTCGCGAATATTCGAGCCTACTCTGTATTCAAAAAATTCTTAGGATCTTATTGCCTTAAAAACTGAGTATTCAAAAACTTCTTACGATTTTATTGAATTAAAAACTTATTTGCATATTTTTACTAGAACTTACCGTCAAGCATAGATTTTTTTTTCTAAATGTACTGACAACTATGTATTTTCTCCTCTGTAACTCTCCAAGCTTTTCAATTCAACCCATCTTTAACTAAACCCCCCCCCCCCCCCCCCCACTCCTTTCCCCCTTTACTTTGTTGGGCGTCTTGGCTTGCCTATCACCCCCCTTTACTTATTGAATACTTTTAACGGAAACTGGTACAGTACTGCAGCAGTATTTTCAGTTTATTTTTCGGCAGTAGTAAGTATTTCCAACGGCCACTGCATAGAAAACGCACATTTTGAGCAGGTTTTTTTTTTTTGTTTCCAAACTACGAATTGTCAAGCATAACAACCAAGCAAGAATCTCAGCGCCGTTGAGTGGTGTTACATAACTTTATGACTGTAATTTATTCCTCAAATCCATTAAAATTAGCAAAAATACGAAATTTTTCCTAGTCGCTCTGCCGGTACCAGTTCATATTATATTTGTATTAAACTATGTGGATTATATGGTATTTACCTGCTTTACAATTGTCCAATTTAATATAATTAAAAAAATTAACACACGATTTAGAGCAGTTTTTTACCACTTCGGCTGTATTAAACACATCTAAAAACCAAATAATCAATTATCAACACGGTACTTTGACAGCGCGGTGCGAACGAATGAAAACAAAGAGGGATTAAAAAATAAAGAAATCTAGTCAAGAATTATATTCTCTTCACCCTATATTCAGTTATAAAAGAAAAATGTGCGTTTTTAAAATTCGACGTTTGGCCGCCTAAATCGGCCAAATATCCCTCTGTGCAGCGGCTGAATCAAGACATCTGTGATGGAATCTGATTCGAATCGAAATTTTCTTTTTGAGAATACGGCTTTTGGTAGCGAGTTAGCTTTTTCAGTTCAAAATGTATTTGAAAGAAAAAAGTTGTTATTTTGTTTCATTCGATTCGTGTTTCATTCGATCACGGATGCCATGATTCGGGCCCATTTTTATGTGTTACATACATATTTATACGTTTTTTGTTGGATGTTTGATTGTTTTATAATAACACTGTGGAACAAATTCAGGTTAGCAAAAGTTAGGTCGAATGAGGGGTGAAAATAGAGGCTTAATTAGAAGACCCGTATCGCGGCGTTTGTTTATGTTAGTTAGAATTTTTTTTTAATCGACCTTCGAATTTTGCAGTCAAATGCAATAAATTTCTTCCCCTTCTTCCTCTTTTTCCTCGTCTTCCTCTTTATTGGTTCCAACCACCGCACGGGTAGCGATTTTTATTTATTTCGTACAAGCGAACTAATATCAAAAATAAAGATTCAGTTAAGACTCGAAACTCAGCAGAAGCTGATGTCTTTTAATTTTCGCTCGGTCGTGATAAAATTCGCAATCAATTTTTTTGGAACTTATTTCATTTTGTGAGTGATTTAAGTTAAGTGCATCGGTTTCATAAAAATAACAAAAACAACATTGTATAATATATATTGTATTAAAAATGTCGGAACCAAAATGTAAAATGGACCATTTTTGTAATGTTTGTGGACGTTTCATAGCAAGCGATGAAAAATGTGGCAATGCGAGTGATTGTTTTTTGGAAGCCTATAAACAATATTTCTCGCAAGAGTTTATCACTGACGTAAACTATGCCCCTAAAAAAGTTTGCTTTAATTGCTATTCAAGTGTTATGCAATGGAAAAGTGAAAAGAAGGCTATGCCTTTTAGTATACCAATGATGTGGTTAGACAACAGCCCGCATCAACAAGAAAATTGCTATCAACTACCATAAAACTTTGAATAGAAGGAAAGCAAAGAATAAAACTTATGTAGCAGTGCAAGTTTCCAATTGCCATTACCGCGCTCAGAATTCGTTCCAGTACCAACATACCGAAGTATTGATCTTCAAACAGATATCAGTACTACAACCGCCGCTGCTATATCCATGCATTTCTTCTCAGAATACGACCCTGGTGAAGGTACATCCTATGAAACATCAAAGGACCCAATCCTAGTCACACAAAAGCAATTGGATGCAATTGTTGCAATTTTGTGTTTGACCCAGAAAAAATCAGAACAACTGGCTTCATTTTTGAAAGGAAATAATTTGCTGGCGAAAGGTACCAAATAACAGCATATCGAAAAGGCCAAAAAGATTTAGAAAAGTTCTTCAATGTGAATGATGCAAAAAATTTCGCTTTTTGCAACGATATCGAAAAGTTAATGGAGACGATAGGGTTAACCTATAAAAAAGATGATTGGCGTTTATTCATCGATAGGTCACTAATCAGCTTAAAAGTCGTGCTTTTCCACAAGACGAATAGAATGCCTTCTGTTCCAATTGCGTATAGCACTGACACTAGTGAAAATTTCGATAATTTGAAACACATTCTGGAAGTAGTCAAATATAACGAACACCAGTGGCGCATTTGCTGCGACCTCAAAATAGTTTCATTGATTACAGGCTTAACAGCATCTGGCCGTCCAAAATATCCGTGGTTTTTGTGCGATTTCGATTCACGATACGGAGAAGGTATTAAAGGAAGAAACCAGTACAAACAGCATAACTGGAATAGTCGCATTGGACGGAAATGGCCTAAAGACAATAGGCTACACGAAAGTCTTGTTCCTGAAATGAAAATTTTGTTGCCGTTGCTCCACATTAAACTTGGCATTGCTAAAATTTTTTTGAAAAGTATCGCAAAGGGTTGTTAATGGTCCCGACATACGGAAACTAATGAGTCGTCAAGATTTTGACCAAGTTCTGACAGACCAAGAATTAAATGCATGGCTCGCATTGAAAGCAGTCATTAAAGGACTTTTGGGTAAAGAACGCAAAGACAACTACAGGCAATCTGTTGCAAACATGTTGGCAGCTTTCGATGAAATTGGGGTTAATGTGTCGTACAAAATTCATCTCTTGCATCAGCATCTTTATCAACTCGCTCAACAGTTGCCAACTGAATCTGATGAGCAAGGCGAACGTTATCACCAAACTGCGCTTCCATTTGAAATAAGGTAACTATAGTGTGCATATTTTGAATTCCTAGATTTTTATAATATCTTTGTCAGAGTGCACAATTTAAACATGTTAACGATTGAGAACTATTTTCGTTTCAGGTATAGAGAAAAGAAATCTCCAGATGCAATACTCGCTGAAATTTGTTGGTGGTATAAAAACACCTTTGAAGAAGAGGAAGACGAGGAAAAAGAGGAAGAAGGGGAAGACAAAGATGAAATTCCAAAATATCTGTTGGACGAAATTATCGACCTTTCTGATGATGATGACGATGGCCAAAATATTAGAGAGAGCACTGATGTTAATCCACAGCCGCCTGCTAAACGGCAACTGGCCAAATCGTTAATTTAATTTATTTACTTTTTTACTTAAAACTTTTCATAACTAACATTTCAAAATTATATTTCTTACCATATTTTTATAATTTCTTTTTCAATGTTTCTTCAAAACCAACACTGAAAAAATTGGTACATAAGAAATGAGAAGTAAATTAATATTAAGCTGGAAAACGTAAGGTTTGTATTATGATTGTTTTCTTTTCAAATGAAATTTATTGAAGAAACTGAGAAGCATATTATAGATCAAACAGAAAGCAAAAAAGACTTACTTTTGTGGAAAATATGTTCAAAAAGCATGAAAAAAATAAAAAATCTAACATTTTGCTTCATAAGCACTACAAAAATTTTCTAAATCAATTTTTTTTTTTAAATTTTAATTGTTGCACAGGTCTCAAGCAATAATTTGGCTTTAACAGATTGAAAAAATATTAATTAGTCGACGAGTTATAGCCAAAAAACCATATAAACAATATGCTGAAAATCGGCATTTGACTGCAAAGTTCCAAGGTCGATTAAAAAAAAAATTCGAACTAACATAAACAAACGCCTCTATTTTCAACCCTCACTATCAGAATCGACCTAACTTTTGATAATCTGAATTTGTTCTATAGTGTAATAATAATATAATAGATTGGCGCTTACACGCACATATGTATGTTAGTGTTTGGCCGAGCTTCTCTTATAAAGAGCTTG
>NW_023467698.1:0-6422 GCF_013731165.1 Rhagoletis pomonella
CCACTTTAAGACTCAACGTTTTTACTTGCGTTTTACTTTTGGAATCAGTGTGGGGCATTTTAATGCTCACCTAAATGCGGCTGTAGAGCTAAGACAATACTAAACTCCTTCCAATCTTTACATGGCGATCCTGCCAGCTCAAGCTAGATCCTGCCAGCTCAAGCTAGATCCTGCCAGCTCAAATCTAGATCCTACCAACCCAAATCTAGACCCTGCCAACTCTATCAAGACCCTGCCAGTACATTATGGTAGAGGAATACGTTCCGGAAGGATCGAAAAACGCAGAAGAATACCCCAAATACATCCCTACAAAAATTGTAATAGGACCCAAACCAATATCCCTAGAGGAATACCGGCAAAGGAAAAACCGCCAAAAAGCCAACTTACAAGAATTTAGGCAACGAATAAGCTGCGAACATAAACCCAAAAAACGTGGAGGTAGAAAGCGAAGGCACCAAAAAGAATGTGCAGAACTACAGCGAATAATTAACATCAGTCGCGGGCAACAAAAGAAGAAGTTGATAACCAAACTAAAAGATCTGCACAAAAATGGGTGGAACCCAGCAACAACAACAACGCAGAACCACCAAAAGGATCATTAGGAAATTTATAGTATGAACAGGGAAACCACCTTAGTAGACGTCATAAATCCAAAAACTAGGGAAGAAGAAACAAGGAGAATGTTAGCACAAATAAGACAGCTATAACTAATAAAAATACAAAAAAATTTTTCTTATTAAATTAAAAAACAAGAACTAATAATAAAAAGGAAAATTGTTTTTCTCATTCATTTTTTTTTTTCAACCGTAAAATATTATTAACATAAAAATGACTTGGTGGAAAATTGCACTAAACGGCATATTAATAGGAATAGCAGGATACGAAGTAGGAAAAGAAACCTCAGGTGAAAACACCTACGAAACTAAAGTAATTAAATATCAACCACATCCTATCGTAGAAAACAAGGAAGAAGTTCCCGATAAGTGGTTGACCGCTTTTGCATGCGTAGCTACATGTTTAATTGTCGCAATGGTAATCTTGATAAAAAATTACATTAAAAACAAATTGAGACAATTAAACAATGTACAACAACGCGTATAACTCTCTCAATAAAAAGAAACAACTTTCAAAAATGCCAAAAGTTTTAAACCAGAAATGAATCAATGGAAAGAAATCCATGACACATTAACTGACGAAAAAACTAAAGCTAGTAAATCATACAAATGTATAAATAAGAGTATTCCTATAACAACGGAAACTATAGTAAAACATTTGAACATAATCTTGGAAGCCCTTAATAACATTAGACAGGTGATCAATGTAGCAAATCGCATACTTACCACAGAACACCAAAAGGAAGCTTACCAATTTTTCATTGCAGTACGAGATAAACTTGTATCTTCGTTAGCTAGACACAATATAGAAGTAACCATACCAACCACATTAGAGGAGAATCTCCAGGTTGATTTTAACTTACTTCTGTCAGAACGCGTCCGAAGCCGGACTCCATCACCCTCTTTAAGTCAAGGGGAAGACACCAAAAAAAGTAAACATCCCAACCATAAACGTCACAATGGTACAAACAGTAGTCGAATTCATTAAAACCGCCTCGTCAGTACTCCCAGAGTTTGATGGGAAGCCAGAAAACTTACACAGCTTCTTAGATGCCCTCGACATACTTGATCAAATCAAGGATGAGCACGAACTTTTAGCAATAACAATGATAAAGACCAAGCTAAAAGGAACGGCAAGAAACTTCATCAGTAATGAAAACACGATTGGACAAATAAAAACAAAACTCAAAAACGCGATAAAAGGTGAATCGGTAGAGGTTTTAACCGCTTAACTTCTAAACGTTCAACAACGTAGTAAAACTGCTAACCAATACACAGCGGAAATAGAAAAAAATTACCAGATCACTAGAAGGAGCATATATCTCGGATGGATTAAACCCAGACTTAGCAACGAGATATTCTACACAGGCAGCCGTCAAGGCAATGTGTAAAAACAGCTCCAACAATAATGTTAAAATGATAATGCAAGCGGGAACGTTCACAACAATGAACGATGCGATCTCTAAGTTCACCAACAGCTGTACCGAAATAACAGGCAGCTCGAATACAATTTTGAACGTACGACAACAGAGTCAGTACAGGAACAATTTCCGGGGAGGATACCGAAGTAACAACTATGGAAATTACCAAAATCGGAGATTCAGACCACAACCGAGATACAACAATAACTCGAGGTCGTACAGCAATAATAATAATAACCGAAGAGGATCACAAGCCCAAAACGGCAATAGATCCTACAACCAGACCCGCAATGTGCGCAGCTGCACCCAGACGGAAAACCAGGAAGCTCCACTTCAAAATTAATAGAAAGAAAAATATGTGTACTGAACCTAAATCTAAACAGCTATATATCCACAAGGACATCCCTAAATAATTCGATTTCAAATTTTTTAATTGATACGGGAGCAGACATTTCGATTATAAAAATGCATCAAATTAGTAAAACTCACAAAATTAATAAAGAACAAATTACAGATTTAAAGGGCATTGGTCAAGGAATAACTAGCACATTAGGCACAATTAAAGCGGATTTAAAAGGTGATGACCTTCTAATTTACCATAAATTCCATGTCGTAGAAGACGACTTTCCAATCCCATGCGATGGAATAATAGGACTAGATTTCATAAAGAAATACAATTGTATTTTAGATTATGGCAAAACAGAGGATAAATTAATCCTAAGGCCATATGATTTCCCCCAAACAATAACAATGCACCTAACAAATTGTCTGTCTGTCAACAAACTTACTATCCCTGCTAGATCTGAAGTCATTAGACAAGTCAAAGTAAACACCGATAACAAAAACATCTTCATACCACACCAACAATTATCTGAAGGCATTTTCATAGCAAACACTATCACAAATAAAGATCAAACTTTTGTTAGAATTATCAACACAACACATAAAAACACAACTATTCAAAATTACAAGATCAATACCGAAAATTTAGACGATTACACACTAATTAAAACAACCACACACGATAAAAATTGCAATGATACAGAGAAATTAAAACGATTGACAAAAAACTTTCCACAATTTGTCAACTCTCAACTAACAACACTATGCACAGAATTCATAGACATATTTGCACTAGAAACAGAACCAATTTCCTCTAATAATTTCTACAAACAAAAATTATACATGAAGGATGACACTCCTGTTTACATAAAAAATTATAGATTGCCTCAAACGCAAAAAGGAGAAATAAGCAAACAAGTAAATAAGTTAATCGAAGATGACATAATAGAACCCTCCATATCGGAATATAATAGCCCAATCTTATTAGTCCCTAAAAAATTACTCCCAGGTAAAACAGAAAAAAGATGGAGATTAGTGGTAGACTACAGAAAGGTAAATAAAAAGCTAGAAGCAGACAAATTCCCACTTCCAAGAATTGACGATATTTCAGATCAACTTGGAAGAGCAAAATATTTTTCATGCCTAGACCTTATGTCAGGTTTTCATCAAATCGAATTACACCCCGACTCCAGGGATATAACCTCATTTACAGCCGATAATGGCACATATAGATTCAAAAGACTACCCTACGGATTAAAAGTAGCACCGAATTCATTCCAAAGAATGATGACCCTAGCATTTGCAGGCCTCAAGCCATCTCAAGCATTTCTCTACATGGATGATTTAGTTGTATTAGGTTGTTCTGAAAACCACATGCTAAAAAATTTAAGAGACGTATTCTCCACTTGCAGAAAATTCAACCTAAAATTACATCCAGATAAATGCCTATTTTTCAGCCAAGAAGTAACTTATTTAGGACATAAATGTACAAACAAGGGAATATTACTCGACCCGAGCAAATTTGAAACAGTTCAAAATTACCCAACACCAAAAACAGCGGATGAAGTTAAGAGATTCGTAGCTTTCTGCAACTATTACAGAAGATTCGTATCGAATTTCGCAGAACACGCACGAAAATTAACTAGGCTTTGCAAAAAGAATGTTTCCTTCGAATGGACAGAAGAATGTCAAAAAGCTTTTGCCTATTTAAAGGAAGCATTAATTAGTCCAAAACTTTTGCAATACCCAGACTTCGTTAAAGAATTCTGCATAACAACAGACGCTAGTGGGTACGCTTGTGGGGCAGTCCTTAGCCAGGAACATAATGGCAAACAGTTACCAATTGCTTACGCTTCTAGGTCCTTCACCAAAGGTGAAACCAACAAAGCCACAATAGAAAAAGAATTGGCCGCAATCCATTGGGCCATAACCTTCTTCAGACCATATGTTTATGGCAGAAAATTTCTAGTTAAAACTGACCATCGTCCTTTAACATACCTATTCTCGATGAAGAGCCCTTCATCTAAGCTGACACGAGTAAGACTCGATTTAGAAGAGTACGATTTTGAAGTGGAGTATATAACCGGAAAAGAAAATCATATTGCGGACGCATTATCCCGCATAACAATTACAAACTTAAAAGATATGTCAGTGGAAGCAAGTAAAATATTAAAAATAACAACAAGATCAGCAGCGAAACAGACCAGCAGTAATGCTGAAAATAAAGAAAGTCACAAAGAGAACCCCAAAATTTACGAAGCGCTAAATAAATTTGAAGTAAAAAGACATGTCGAGCTCGTTTTCACTCCTCCGAAATTATATTTCAAAAAAGGAAAGAAAATTTGTAGCACTTTGGATACAAGCAACCTAATTGTTGAGGATAAGATTGACCTAGGACAATTCTTTACCAGGCTTGAAAGAGAAGCCGGCAATTTAGGACTTGTACAAATACAGTTGTCCTTAGGGGACAAATTGTTTAAAAGTAATTATACTGCAGTAGGCAAATTTATAGAAATGGGTAACAAAGTTCTCAAAAAGCTAACAATCGCTCTAACCCCAGAGATTATATATGTGACAAATCCCGGGAAAATAAAAGAAATTCTGCACAAATATCATGACGATCCTATTAGTGGTGGCCACCCAGGAATAAATCGCATGACAGATAAAATCAAGCAGAAGTATAGCTGGCTGAATATGAAAAACGACATAAGAAAATACATAAAAAACTGCATCCACTGCAAGAAGAATAAGACCAATAAGCATATAAAAGAACCAATGACAATAACGGAGACACCTCCGAAGGCATTTGATATTGTACAAATCGATACAGTCGGACCATTACCGAAATCGATAAATGGAAACGAATATGCAGTTACCATCATATGTGACCTAACCAAATACTTGGTAGCGATCCCAGTCCCAAGCAAACACGCAACAACAGTCGCTAAAGCAGTGTTCGAAAATTTGATTTTGATTTATGGACGCATGAATACAATAATGACGGACATGGGCACAGAATACAAAAACAACTTATTCAAAGAACTGTGTAAACTGTTAAAAATTGAACATAAAACTTCAACACCGTATCATCATCAAACTTTGGGTACTGTAGAACGCAGTCACCGGACATTCAATGAATATATACGTTCATACATATCCAGTGACAAAGATGATTGGGATGAATACCTCAGGTATTTCACGTATTGTTACACTACGACGCCATCAACCACACATAAATATTGTCCTTTTGAACTAATATTTGCAAAAAACCCACCGAACTACGATTTTTTGAAAGAAAATAAAATCAGCCCATTGTACAATCACGAAGCTTATGACAAAGAAGTAAAATATAGACTTCAAATAGCACAGCAAAGAGCTAGGAAATTAGTCCAAGAGGCTAAAGAAAAACAAAAAACAAATTATGATAAAAGTAGCTACAGTAAGGAAATAAACATAGGAGATTTAGTATTAGTTAGAAAATAGATATAACGGATACTACAAAGTTAAAAATATCGATGAGAACAACAATTTTACTTTAATACCGCATAGCATAGGAAATAGTAATAAAAACAATAAAGAAATTATAATTCATAAGAATAGACTTAAAGCAATATAACTCCACTAGTAATAACAAAAAAAAAAAAAAAAAAACAACCAAACAATAAACACTCATTTATCCATTTTAATAAACAGGCACACAAACCAAAGAAAACTAAATACAACATATCATGTTCAAAATACAAAAAAAAGTCAGTACAATAAAGACACATGTGAAACAAATGTAAACAAAATAAAGTAAGAAAACCTTTTTCCAATAGCATAACAATAAACGATAAGCTAAGTGAGCCAAACATTTTATTACCTAATAATTAATTGTTACTGAATAAGTCATTGAAATAGAATACTCATACATTAACCCAAATGTATGAGCATTCTTTTAAAGAGAGGAGGTGTAGCATGACAGCTAAGCAAAACAAAATGTTCACACAATATTAAGCAAAAAGTTCAATATACTTTTGGCAATAACTAGGCCAAAGTACTCAAA
>NW_023467699.1:0-6421 GCF_013731165.1 Rhagoletis pomonella
AATAGGACCTTTACCAGAATCGAAATATGGTAATAAGTTCGAAGTTACCATTATTTGCGATCTCTCAAAATATTTAGTTACTGTTCCAATACCAGATAAAAGTGCTAAAACTGTTGCATCAGCAATTTTTGAAAGTTTCATTTTAATATATGGCATTATGCGCTCTATAAAATCCGATTTAGGGACTGAATATAAAAACGAACTTTTTGCTGAATTAACCAAACTTTTAAAAATTAAACATGAAATTTCGACAGCACACCATCACGAAACTGTAAGTACAATAGAACGAAATCATAGAGTATTTAATAAGTACTTACGAGCATTTTTAAACGAATCATATTCCGACTGGGATACACATTTAAAATATTTTACTTTTATGCATAACACAACCTCAAACACAGTTTTTGATAATAAATTAACTCCACTTGAACTGATTTTTGGTAAAAACGCTGTTTTACCAAACGAAGTACAAAAAATTTAAACTGATCCAATTTACAACGTTGACAATTATGCAAAAGAAGTAAAGTATCGTTTGCAAAGATCTCATGCACTCGCTAAAGAACTCGTAACAAAACATAAAATTCAATCGAAGGAGTCATTTGATAAAAATGCACGTCCTGTACTAATTGAAGAAAAAGATACGGTTTTAATACAAAAGGAACCTAGAGATAAACATAGCAATATTTACCTAGGTCTTTATGTTGTACAGAAAGTAGATGGTGCAAATGTTACGGTTTTCGACAAAACCAAAAATAAATTAAAAACGGTTCACAAAAACCGCATTCAAAAAGTCACATACATAAATTACTTTTTAATGAATTTATTTTAAAATACTAGTAAGCCCCAATTTTTGACCAAAAACGAATCAGTCACGTCACACAATATATAAATACAAACCATTAGTATGGTTAGAAATAAAGCTGTAGAATTAATCAAAATATGTAATAATAATAATAATAGATTGGCGCTTACACATATGTTAGTGTTTGGCCGAGCTCCTCCTCCGATTTGTGGCGTGCGCCTTGATGTTGTCACACAAAGCGGAGGGACCTACAGTTTTACGCCGACTCCGAAGGGCGATTGTATTTTTATGAGTAGCTGTTTTTCATGGCAGAAATACACTCGGGGGTTTGCCATTGCCTGCCGAGGGACGACCGCTGTTAAGAAAAAACCTTTTTTCTATATTTTTGCGATGTTGCTTTGACCAGGGTTTGAACCCAGGCATTGTGGAGTGGAAGCGCGCACTGCTTACCACTACACCACAGCGGCCGATCAAAATATGTACATGTGTATAAACATGCCAGACTCATGAATTATACTGGAAATCTAGTTTGATTTTTTTACTTTTTGTAAATGAGTAATTTCCAAAAGCTTAATATATTTGAAGATATACCATTAAATAAAATTTTGGCGTAATAAACCTTATACAAGTATATATATTTTGTATTTAATTGGAGAATATATAAAGAAAATTACCAATCACCTCTACTAATTCAATTAAACTCAAACAAACGAATATAAGCTCAAACAAACGAATATAAGCTTACTAATTAGTCACAGTAATAAATAAAAATTGTAAAATGCGAAAAAATAATATTAATTTTGTACAAATAGAGATAAAAATACAAATTTATGCATCCATATATTTCATACGATTAGTAAATAAGAGAAAACAAAAAAAAAAAGAAACCGCCTAAATTTATCTTTATGTATTTTATAATATAAGTAGAAGAATTATTGTGGTAGTTATTCAATAGAACGTTTGAACTCGGTAATATAGCTGAAAGTTGATATGGACGAACGAGCTAAAAGGGGAAGGAAACAAACTTACAGTATTAATAATAAGTATCTCGTTCCTCCCTATCAATTCTTCATTGCCCCTTGAATCGAATGATTCTTGCAGGCCTGATCACCTTGCAAAAACCTTTTCTCAAGGAGGGTGATGTAATGGCATCGCTAACAATACGGCAGCGCTATTCAGCCGTCGTAATGTCCGTCAGCCGTCGGAACATACGTTCCACAGGTACATAATACGAATGAAAAACCGAACGTTCAATTTATTCTGATATAGACACTTTAACTGTGAGGTTGCAAGAAATTTAGTACGGCAATAAAAATCAAATTAAATAGTAAAAATTAAATCAAAGTTGTTTTTAATTAACATTGTTTAAGCGAATGTAGTTTTCGCGAGTGTAATTTCTAAATTCTAAATATTACGTCCGGCCGAATATCTAGCGGCCACGCGCAACTACCAGCATATTAGGGGTGCCGCGTATACCGGAGCACCCGGCGTGGAACTACTGCGCGGATTCGACCAGCCATTTGGTACAAGCGGACTCCTGGTAACGACAACAGCTGGAGTTCATTGGGGTAAGCAGTGCACTAAAAATTAAACTGTGTAGTGTAGTAGCGGGCGGTAAGGTGACGGCACAAAGGACACAAGACCATCAAACCTCTTATTTCTTTATTATGTTCGTTTAGCATCTTTTCGATGTCGCTTTTTTGCTCTATTATATTAATTTTATTAGTCTCAGCTATGCTCATCATTTGTTTGAGAGCTTCATCCACATTAGAAACGTAAGTCATGCAGTCATCACACATGAAGCGCAAAAACTTACAATTTGCCAACCCTTGCAAACAGTAATCATCTATTTGTTCACACGCAATTGTTTAGTGGTACAATCTCCCACACACACCAGCACAGCTCACACCGGTTTCTCCTCGGATGCCTTTTCGGCGTCTTCCACACTCCGTCATTCTCCCACTCACCGCTACTTTTTGTTTGTTTATAACAGCGAACGTTGGTAGAATTTTGTGTACGTATGTTCTTTTGGTTGCGTATATTTATTTTAATAATATTAATAGTGTTTATTTGTATACATCACTTTCGCAAAAATTTTTAAAAATTTTAAACATTTGTACCAATATGTATGTATGAACTCTCACTAATATGTATCTTTTAACACTTTTCGACGAGCGATCAAAAAACACGTCCGTCGGCTTTGATGTTAAACGTTAGGTTAGGTTAAGTGGACGGTTCTGAGAAGAGTTCACTCGGAGGCCACAAAGTCCCATTGCGATGCCCAGGGATGTTTCCCCATACCTATCCCTACATGTCTTTGAACCATTTCGATTCCCTGGCGAATCCGAGCAGTCCCTCCAGTGGAGCTTTCCCTAAGGTATCCAGGCTCTCGAAGAAATGGTCCCCAAGAAATTAGAGGCGTTTTCTTCGGAGTGCTGGACATTCAAATAGGAAGTGCTGGACGGATTTTACCTCCTCCTCATCTCTACAGCTTCTACAGAAATCGTTATGCAGTACTCCGAACCTGGCGGCCATGTGGCCAATGGTCCAGTGTCCCGTTAGTATTCCTGTGAGAAGCTTAACGTTTGGCTTTGACAGCCTTAATAAACTCATTGTTCTTCGTTCGTCGAGCCGTGGCCAGAACGATCCCGATACCATGCAGGTGTGCAGATTTTCCCACCTGCTGTTGGTGGCTGCCTTGGTCACTCTCTCGACCTCCGAAAACAGAAATCGCAGGGGCGGTTTCACGATCTGGATCGCTTCCCAAAGCCCCATTCCAGATCCCTTTCTAGCACATTCGTCTGCTTCCTCATTTCCTGGGACACCGTACATCTTCCTCACCCATGAAGAGCATCAGATCCTCCGATGCTGCCCTGCAGCGATGCAGATTAATCTGCACCACTTTTAGGCTAGGACCCTAAGGTGACCAATGCCGTATCTTATCTGACCGGCTTTGCGACGCAAGATCTGCAGGGATTGTGAACTGATCTTGATCCACAGGTCCTTGCCGTTACCTTTGTCGCGAGCGCGGCCCCGGACAGTCGTCCAGTCATCAGGGATGACATCCACATTCTGACATTTTATAAGTGTCAGTGAGGTCTCGTCCTCCACGAGGGGGGGGCGGGATCCACACTCGCACTGTCGTACGGGATGGCACCTCAGAGTGGAACAACTTCTAGTCTTGCGTTGGCCCAAAGTTCATCTTGGTTGCGGACGCAGTTTTTTAGGAAGTCTAACGGAGATTATGGGACATTCAATTGCGGGAGCTAGCGCGCGCCCCTTCCTGCTGGCTCGTTTTAGGTTAAAGACTGATTGGAGTTGGGCTCGTCTTCTTCAGCCCTGCGTTTACGTTCTGCTGTACTGTTAGACCTGTTGGTCCCGTCTTATATTCGTGTGCGCAGTGGCCTGGTTTTCCGAAACTAAAGCCTTTTCCAGCACCATCCTTTCTCTAGGTTACACCAGCAGTATTTTTCCCTGCCATCGACTTGAGTATTTTCAGGATCTCGTTCATCACGTCAGGTGTCTCCACTTCTACTCGATGAGGCTGGTCTACTTAGGACTGCCGCCATTTCACGAGTCTTATCATACGAGACAGTTTCAGCATATGTTGGCTTTGGATTCGCATACGTGTCTCGCTTGGTATACATGACCCGCATTTCGCTGATGAATCTCTGAATTTTAATCCTTTCGAGGTGCTCTCCAGATGCGTCTCCATTTGCCAAACGAGGCAATCTCTCAATCTCGGAGGCGTATTCCTCTAGAGACTCATTCGCTTTTTGGTAGCCATTCTCCATCTGGTAAATCTGTATCCTGTACTCGCTACCATAACGTCTCTCCACAGCGCCCATCAACGCATCGTAGATGTCTCTTTCATACTAGGAAATGGTTTGCACGATTTCCGCTGCAGGTAGTGATGGGCGAGTCCGAGATGTTTTAGTCGATTCTCTCGATTGTTCTCGATGTTTTCTCACGTAGACGAATTGCCACTCGAAAATAGTCGTGCTTAAGCTGAAATAACATATTCGCTAAAAATCAACCAAATCATCTCGGCATCGCTGCTAGCCAGCGGTTGTTAAAACATCTCGATGATTGCCTTTCGCAGACTTTGGCAACGAATTGCCAGTTGCGTTTAAAGTTCGATAACAATCGGTCAATAAATCTCGGACTAGCTTGTGGAACATGGCAACTTTATTTGTACCTGCATGTAATCAACTTTTATAAGAAAAAAATGGAATCATTGCAAATAATACATATTTATAATAACCACGAAAAAACAAATAAGCATATCCTTGTTGGTTGGTAAGCAAATAAATGAGATCAATAATTGTAAATATTCGGAGTATAGGCTTCTAGGTATTGTTTTTATATTTTTATTTTATAAAGAAGAATTACAACGACGTGTTTTAATGTTACGAATAGTAATTAAACACAAAAACGTTATTTTTAGTAAATTTTCCTTAGCCCGTATACCCAGCAATCTCTCAATCAGTATAAATATGAACTCCCGAACAATATTTTTAACATTTAAATTTGTATGCGATAAGTAAATATGTATGTTTATTTAAAATAACACTCGAATATCTGCAGTTGCAATATTATCCATTAAAAAAAATTTACTTAATACACACCAGCACAAGGATACGAAAGCTATCGATTGAGTTCACACGATCTCGTCGGTGATAACTTATTGTTCGCACCGGACAATACTATCATGACAATACTAAGACATGACAAATACAAGACGTTTTCGACTCCATTCAAATAACATGGTGTCGGTAACGTCGATAACGATGTTTAACGGATTAGTGTCAACCAGGCTTTGAGCAACCGGCCCTAAGTTTGGCAAACCGCTTGAGTCGACCGGCATGCCGTTTTAATCCTCAGTAAATATACAAGATGGAAATAACACAGTTAAGTGAGTTGACAGGCAGGTCTAATATTCTATTCAATTGGGAGTAGGATTTTCAACATCGATTTTTCCGATATCGATATTGTTCAGCCCGATATATCGCCATATCGATTTTGCATGCAATGAATTAAATCGATTAAAGATATCGATACTTTCTTGAATATCGAACATTCCTACTTTTAAGCACATAAAGGGCTTGTGGTGTGTGGCAATATTTATAGTTGCGTTAAACAACCCTTTCGTGCACGGCTTGTAACAGTGTTGGCGTTTTTGGTACAATTGTACCTTTTTGATACAATTTTGTTCACAATATACTTTCCTCCTATTTAAAACTTTTTAGTACAGTTTTGTGATGAATACTAAATATATGTAGCTCTGAAAATTCACAGCGGGAAACTTTTTTTTTCTTTTTTTGTTTTGACCTTTTCGAATTTGCCTTCATAAGTTTTGAAAAAGTGTTTAAACTGTCTTGAGCCATCAGCTTCCCTTCCTAGGCAAAGTTTGAAAAAATATTTTCTATACAAAATCTTGAAACAGAATGTCGAAATCAGCAATAACAATGTTATAATGAATAGAAGCAATAACTTTGTTAATTAAAACAAGAGATTTTCTTAAATATGTAGTGCTTATCATAACTACGAAACTTACAAATTGGATAAGATTTGGCTATTTATTTTATTATTTTTTAATTTTTATTCTCTAACGAAAAC
>NW_023467700.1:0-6420 GCF_013731165.1 Rhagoletis pomonella
AAAAAAGTACTTGTATCGAAACCCGATTCACTTACAATTTTATTCCCGGACTTTTATTTTTTAATCTAATTACACTGTGAGACAAATGGTAGGGGTCAGTGATCGGGAAGGGTTCAAACTACCGGGGAAAGTTATATCGGTAAAAAAGAAGTTATACGTGTCCCGGCGTTTCGCTGGGTCACGTCTAGGAATCGAGATATATATATATAACTATCATATAGGGGAAATTGTCACCTTTGGTGGTCTTTTTTTGACATAACTCGAGAACCACTAGTCCGATTTTGCTCAAACAAATTTAAAAAAATTAAAAATTACAATTCCCTTAATCTGTTCATATAACGTTTTTCAATATAATCAACAGTTTAAAAAAAAATTTAATATTTTAGGCAAAAAATATTTTTTTTCTTCATAGATTTATTTTTACCGGCAAAACTGTTGATTAATAGAAAAGCGTTATATGAACAGATTAAAGGAATTGTAATTTTTTTAAATTTTTAAATTTCAATATAATCAACAGTTTAAAAAAAATTTAATATTTTAGGCAAAAAATATTTTTTTTCTTCATACATTTATTTTTACCGGCAAAACTGTTGATTATATAGAAAAGCATTATATGAACAGATTAAAGGAATTGTAATTTTTAATTTTTTTTAATTTGTTTGAGCAAAATCGGACTAGTGGTTCTCGAGTTATGTCAAAAAAAGACCACCAAATGTGACAATTTCCCCTATATGATAGTTTTATATATATCTCGATTCCTAGACGTGACCCAGCGAAACGCCGGGACACGTATAACTTGTTTTTGACCGATATAACATTTCCCGTTGGTTTCATCCCATCCCGATTTTGACTGTCGCATAGTGTTATTATTGTGAATATCTAAACATTTTTGGCAGTTTAGTTTCTAATGAAAGGAAAGTCCTACAAATAAAGACCTATTATCATCTCATTAACATATCGCTAGCTTGTAGTGAAAATTTGCTAAGTCCAGTTTTTGTGAAAACTCATATTTGGATATAGGAAGCAAGGTAAATTAAAAAAGCAACGTTTCCAAAAGGATTAACTAACGTGCTTGTTTTATTTCTTCCCGTTTAAAAGCAAATTTACTAAGCCCAAAAGAGGCACAGAAGAATCGATAAGCTCATAAAAAATTCTAAACCTTTTAATTTGCATCAGAACCTTCTGCAAAATTCTTGACGAAAATTTTCTGAAAAGTTTTTTCCTCCCCTGTAAATTTTCTACAAATGGACATAGCATCTTTTCAGTCTAAGCTAGCGATATGAATGCCTACACTACACTATAATTTTGTCCTCCAAAACTTATCAACATGATTACTTCTTTCAGAGATATACCATTGCTACTCGGCAAAAATGCTGTTGAACAGTGTTGTAATACTGATAACTTTTATTAATTAATTAATTTGTATGAAATAAATCGCTTTCTCTTTGTACGAAATATATATTTATTTATAACAAATAAAATGCGTACACAAAAAAGAAGAAAATTATGTTAACAAAATTCTGCGGACTTTTTAAAAAACAGCTTATTGGACTTTGGACTTTTTTCTTGTATTTTCGGAGGCTATCCTAGTAAAACATATTTTAAAATCAGAAATTGTAGTCACATAAGTTATTTTGACAAAAAATCATATGTATGTGATCAGGGTTGCCACTGACGAAAAAAAATATTTACCATCCACTTGAGAAAAATCTACCAAATCTGCAATATATCTACCAATACATTTTTTATAGTTATTTTAATAAAAACAATAGTTTTGTGTTTATTTTAATTAAAACTGTTGTTTTTTATTTTTTAGTTCTTTCAATAAGAATTAAAATTGTTTTTAAGGAGCTTTTTATTTAACTAATTATACGGTATTTGAGTCATATTATTGGCATATTCTCAGTTTCCTTCAATCAAAGGCGGAAGTGATGAAACTAAAGGCAACAACGAAACTTCATAATTTGAAAAACTTCAACTCGAGTTATTAAAGACAAATACAGTGACTGAAAAAAGCACTTGGTAATTTTTTTATTATTCGCAATGTTTTTCAAGTAAACATTTTTTGGTTGCTTTAACTAAATCCATAAAAGTTACGGATTCAAACTAAATACAACATTTAGAAAAAATTCAAAACATTTCCTCCAAATTTCGAATTTTTTACTCTAAATTTTTAGAACAATTTAAGGTACCAAGTTTTAAAGCAAATAATGCTTAAGTATAGCTCACAATGTGCTTAGCGCAAATTTTTTTTTTTTAATTTTTTGCAGCCAGTCTTTTGTGTGTTTTTTTTTTATTTAACAATTTCTACTGAGAAAAAATTGCGTTGATTTCAGAACAATCATAGTGCGTCATTACATACCTGTCAATTTTTCCTTTATATGTATTTAAATAATCATTTAATGTTTAGGCAATCAAAAGCTCCTCGGGATTCCAGTAAAATGAGTTTTGAATGGAGCACGATATGTTCACCTTATATCAATATACAATTATACGTATGTAAGTATGCATATAAAAAGTATACAAAGAAATTAATAATATAAAGATAACTAAGTAAAAGAAATCGGGAACGAAAAGTTCAACAAAAATCTACCAAAATGAGAAAAAATTTACCTTTTTACCAACCCAAATTTTTTCTACCAATTTTGGTAACAATTTTCCAAAGTGGCAACCCTGTATGTGATAGCGATCTTTTATACAAATGAATTCTTATAAAGGTACAAATATCGATAAAAGTACGTATCGATACTTTCTTTCGATGCTACTTCCAAGTACAGGTATCGATACTTCCATGGTATCGTTTTATCCCTAGCTATGGGGTCAAATTAAAAAAGTTGATCAGTTTTCGAGATATAGTCAGATTTCGCTTAATTTAAATTTTTTATGTACCTATTTGGTCACTAGTTAAGATTATTAAATTTAATATTATCTACGGCAGTGATTCCTAGAGTGGTCCACTCGACAGGGTCTACGTTAGCGTAAAACAAGGAGTTTCACAAGTGGGGTCCACGGAAATGTACATATATGTACCTACCCAGCAAAAACTTTTATTTTTTTGGTAGGCTCTCATTTTCTGTATCAATGGAACTAAAAAAGTCAGGTACTTCCGTTTTGTAAACATTTAATTTCGGCTCGCACCTATTGTAATGTTAAACCAGTGGTCCAAAATCATTCGAAAATTTTCTTGCACGTCGATATTTTTCTTTCACTTTTCTATTAAGCTAACTATTGTAACGATGGTCAGGTACGAACAATTTATGACAAATAGCTTTTATTTGAGAAGATGCTTAAAAAAGTGTGCAAATTAAAGAAGAAAAAAGTTAATGAAGAATCTTTCAAGGATACAGAATTGTTTTGCATATTTCCGAATGGGATAAAGATCTCAGAAGCTAAATATTTTCACCTTTACCAAATATTGACCTATTATAATAAATCGGATATTGACCACGGTATTGCGAGCGAAAGTAATGAAAAAACTTACTGGTTAATTACACTAATTTACAAGATACCCGACCTGTGTCATTTGACCATCATTACTCTTTTTTCTTCAGATCGCCAAAATGTGAGATTTGCTTATATCTCTAATACTTTTTTAATTTCTGACCTCGTATCAATTTGGAACACGGGAAAATTTTGCATACAAAATGGTGGTAAAATGTCAGAGGTCAGATTTTTTTTAAGTCCGTGATCTAGTGTTTATCATAACATAATTTATAATATAATATTTATTTTGTTAATCAAATCAAAGTTGGATATTTTATTTAATATTACCCTGTTGCGGAACTAGTGAATTCACTAGTTTTCGGGTGTCGAATTCCGGTACCACGAAAATCTACCACCAATGCTTTCTAGTGCCGCATTTAGCATGGAGTTGTCCTAGGAGGTGACAATTGACTCCCGCTGCGTAACTTTTCCCTAGTACTTATAGTAGTAACATGTAGCCTTAAACCGAACCAGGTTTTCCGACTTATTCGGTTAAAGGGGTCACTGGAGTCTGCAACATCTGTTCACCAGTAGGTTCGGCTGCAAGCGGGTGTCTGTCTTGGAGCAAGCGGCTCGCTATACAAACGTGTATTTGGTTGCGAAACCACCCCCGTCCCAGCAATGGCTTGTGGGCTGGGTTTGGGACCCGTTAAGTAAAAACCCCTTATGATGACGACCACGGAAAACGTTTAAAGGACTACGATTTGAGGGCATGCACCGCCATCCAAGATATGCGTTGGATTTGTGGTGGGAGATAGACTCCATCACCGAGTACAGTCGTTCACCCCGGAGGACGAGCTTCTAGCCATAATCCGTATCAAAACGAGATTCTTCAATATCTCGCTCATCTGCGCCCATGCCCGACGGAAGAGAAGGATGAGGTATCCTAGGATCTCTTCTGTGAGCGCTTGGGGCGCACCTACGAGCGCTGCCCCCGGCGCGATACCAAAATCGTGGTTGGCGACTTCAATGCTAGGGTGGGCAAGGAAGGGATCTTTGGAACCACTGTCGGAAAATTCAGCGTCCACGACGAAACGTCTGACAACGGACTGAGGCTGATCTACTTCACTGGGGCCCGAAACATGGTAGTATGTAGTACTAGGTTCAAGCATAAAAATTTTAATCAAACTACGTGGCTGTCTCCGGATCTAAAACCGAGAAGGCATGCTTCCAGTGTTTTGGACGTACGTACACTCCGAGGCCCAGACATCGACTCTGACCACTATCCTGTTGCAGCCAAGATACGCACCCGCCTCTGTGCAGCAAAAAATGTGCGCTAAAATATGCAAGGAAAAATTAACTTCGAAAAGCTCCAATCGCAACCAGCATTGCCGCTTTGGTAATTTTCAACCAAAATTGGTAATTTTTTTCTTTATTTATCAAGTTTAGTAATTTATTTTTCAATTTGGTAACTTTTCCGATTCGGTCTTACATGTAAAATAGGTCAATATTGGTTCTGATTCCACATTAGTAAGAGGACCGCAAGCGTTTTCTTTTATAGAAATACCAGGTAATCCTGAAAGCTTCGCAAGTTGTTCCAGCGTTCCTTGGCTACTAGAATGTTGTGTTCTTTAACAATAGAGCTGTAAAACTATCGATAGTCATCCCATTCCATGTTTTCGAAAGTTTGCATTGAAACTATCGATACTATCGATAGTATCGGATAATTTTAAAATGCGTTGATGAAGGTAGGTATATAAACTTTTTAGTTTTATTTAGTTCCTGAAAAATTAGCTAATTGCTATATAGCGATTTTCAGTAACTTTGTCCTTTCTCTTCGATTTTTAAAATATTTTAAACCGATAATATAAAAACCTAAAATTCCCAATCGTACAAAAACAAATCGTTCGTAAACGTAAAGAAAACTGTATGTATTACAAAAAGTTTGCATCAGTCCAACTCCACCTACGCAATAGTATTTTTGCATAGAACTCACTCCAAAATTTGCGGAAAAGTCCAAATTTCGAGCGTGTGCAACAAAAACCCAATTCATTGTACAAATAGCCGAACCGTACCCCGACTTCTTCTTGATTATTTGTCCATTCAAAGGAAATAAAGGATCCCCAATATTTTACTAACCCTGGCTTATATCAATAGTTTCTTCCATCGACGCAGAATCACTAACACCATAATATGGTTCCAAAAAGATATTCAAACTAGTTTTTTTTTAATTTAATTACACCCGATTTACATGATTCAAGTTATTCTGGTTCATTCTCTTTTGTGTTTTCCATTTGCTTTTACACGCCGCAATTTTTTTGTTCTTTAAATGGGAAACAACAAAAATGTTAAAGCAAAGAGAAACTTTAAACCACTTGACGTACAGACGCATATGTACTCTTCCCATTTCTTCTCAACCCCTCTCTTCCACTAGCAAGCAGCATTGAATTCTATACTTGAACCGTGTAAACCCCGGCAATAGGTAAAAAAATAATAATGTGTAAGCAAATCAATGTTGCCAAATTCCCATTTTCAAAAATAAAAAACCGCAGTAGTACATATAATACAAACAATCAGCCCGATTCTGAATAGAAACTCCCTAGGAATTTTTCCTCATTTCTATTTCCACCTATTATGAATAAAAATTCACTGAGGATTTTTCCTCTTTTCCCTATTCTCCTATTCTAAACGATCTTCGAAAAAGTGAAAATGTATTTCGGGAAAAAAGTAGGTATTACGAAAATCAAAAAGGAGGAGAATTGATTTCGTTATTCTGGGAGAATTTTCACCGGTATTTTAAAAGGGAACTGCTACAAAAATGTAAGTTAATTACAATTTAAAGGAAATTTGGTGTACTAAAACGTTTAAACCTTTCATTTTAGGTCCAAAACAACAAATAAGAAACAGGTAGAAATCTTAATAAGCCTAATGGAAGATAGGTTATTTTGGTTTATTACATGAAAACGCGCGATTGAAATCAAAATATTTCAACTCACA
>NW_023467701.1:0-6420 GCF_013731165.1 Rhagoletis pomonella
TCCCTGAACGTGATTGGGGCGAGCTTTGTGGTAACCGGCGGATTTGAATAAGCAGCAAGAGATGTATAAGTTACACTTGAGGCGATCACCATAACCACTCTGAAAAGATAGGATGAGAGGATCCGTGCCTTCCTTTCCACCTCCTTAGCCAGCATGTAGCGTCTGCCCGTTTTCCCTGATACGCCTCATTTTTAAGTAAATAGTATAACATACTGACGCGTGCAACACGATTCCTTTTTCCTTACTTTTTTGTTCAAAAGTTAAACACAATTTTTTTTTGGCTTTAACTAAAATTTAATTTTCTAAAATATTGACGATTACTGCACCGCTCCTGATTTTTTATTCTTTTCAAATGTCATTCTGAGTACATTCCTTGGTTGGTTTTCTCGTTCTATCATTATATATCTGCACTCTAATGTTCGCGGATGTACTTTCAACGTACTGCCAATCAAAATGTATTCAACAAAGTGTGATTGATTTTGACAATGCTCTCATAAGAAACAGGCTATAATGTCAAATTGAAATGAATTGTTAACCCATTTGAAAATGTGTTTTTTTTTCAAATTTGAATTAAAAAAAAATACATACAAATTTTTCAAGCAAAGCAAATTTTCTTAATAAACGTGAAATTGTTAAGAGATAAACCGCCGAGAAGAGCAAGTAAGTACATTTAAGTTTGGTAATAAGTAAATACGTTCGACTTTGCTTAAATATTTAATGTAAGGAAACCAAGATGAAACGATGCAATAAAAGTCAGGACACGAAAATAGTGCGTTGTTTTAAACCACCTAGTTACGAATTAAGACGGCAGCGGTAGGAAGAAAGCTTTGGTGTTGTACTACGTGATTCATCTCGCGTTTGTGAAAACCACTTCAAGGAAAGTGATGTGCAAATCAAACACTTTCCAACAAGCTCGTTTATACCCATGCGTAGGGCTGCCAGATATCTCTGTTGCCAAACCGGGACACTTTAGGGAGGGCCTCTCGGTCCCTTCTCTTTCATTTCGACGTGCGAAAGGATGTAGGGAAATTTTATTTTGACAGACAAAAACAAAAACATAAAAACATGAGATCATGAGATCACGCCAACAAAACAAAACAACTTATCACAACTAAAGCACAGAGAATTTTTTACAATGCATGAACCTTTTTTATTCTTTATGAAAATACAGTTACATAATACATAAAAATAAAATTGTAAACTTTGTGCTAAACTCGGGAAAATTCAATAAATTTGCATACAAATTTGCAACATTCCAATCAGACTTTTTATAAAAATGTTTAAAATGAAGTTTTGCAGCCCATTAAATTTGAGTTGATTTTTGGTATTGTTTTTACTGAGAGTTTCTTCCACACAAACTATGTTTGATAATTCTTTTTATATGGAAGACACTGTCAGCAAAAAAATAAATGCTAAAAATCACCGAAATTGGCCGGCAACTTCATACTTGCACTTTATTAATTGGCTCAAAACCTTCATTTTAAAAATTTTTCTAAAAGATCTAATTAGAAATTGTGATCTGATTAAAGAGCCTCCGAGCCAATAATTTTGTGCGGCACTGTACTTATAAGTATTCTAGGTTTCATGAAAGAAAAAAATATAAGTAAAAGATAACATTAAAATATCAGTCATATTTTTCGTTGCTGTGAACTTGTTTCAAAACTTCTGTATTTTCCTTAATATAATTGTAAAACTCTGTGCACGTAATTTTGAACGTATTTAGGTACATATCGATGGCTGAGTGGAAGATCGACCTATCTCGGCAGCCAGTTCGAAAACGCCCTATCTCAGAAAACTTTTCAAGAACGCCCTACTTCAGAATTTGATTGAAAAACGCCCTAATTCAGAATATTATTGAAAAACACGCTACCTCAGAATTTAGTTGAATAACGCCCTATCTCAGAATTCGGTTCAAAAACGCCCTATCTCAAAGGAAAATACATTGAAAATAAGCCGAGATAGGGCGTTTTTGAATCGGCATCTAAGATAGGGCGTTCTTCAACCAAATACTGAGCTAGGGCGTTTTTCAATCAAATTCTGAAGTAGGGCGTTTTTGAAAAGTTTTCTGAGATAAAGCGTTGTTGAAAAATTTTCTGAGATAGGGCGTTTTTGAACTGGCTGCCGAGATAGGTCGATCTTTCACTCAGCCATCGATATACTAATCGTCAACTATTGCTTGTGCAAAGTTCAACTATCTCGAAATGTGACTATTTCACAAATTAAGCCGGTGCACTGAGAGAAAGAAGTTTAGAATTAAAAGAGCGTGATAAATTAAAAAAAAACACGCATATAAAAGAGCACCAACCCAACTCGTAATACATTTAAGTATACAAATTTTAGTATTTAGTATATAAATATTCAATTCAAATACGCCCATATTAAAATGAAGGGATTTGCAATTACCGATTGCTTTTTCATAATTAAGTCAAAAAAATATTTAAATTCCAGGCTGGTTGTAATGGGAATTGAAAATTAGCAAATTGTGGCAAGCATCGTCGCGCACTCAGCTACAGCCAGACATGTAACTGTGCAGTTAAATGTTGAGTTTGAATCAACACCACGCGAGCGTGTTATGAAAGTATTATTTTTAAATACGAACATTTTTAAACGATAATCAAATAGAAAATATTCATGTTTACTATATTTCCCTCAGTGAATTCATAACATTTTTCTGGATATTACAACGCGTTTTTTCCCTTAGTGTAGTGATTTTTGAACTTTTATTCAAATTTGTGCAATCAAATCAAAAACCGGGACACTAAAACGAAACCCGGGACATTTTAAGGTTGGACCGGGACACCGGGACAAATAGTCTAAAACCGGGACATGTCCGGGATAACCGGGACGTCTGGCAGCACTACCCATGCGCAGTCCCAATGCCATACGGAAAAACTGATACAAGTGAGGATTTAGTACACGATCAGGATACATTCTTTTTTGATGCCCAAACTCAAACAGACGACTCTTTAGAATGCACGTTGCGAACAGAAATATTTCGGCTTACGGAAATAATTAAACCATGCAAGCAAGTATGGAAGAGCTTAAATTAAAACCGCTCGAAGCAAGGTCTTTAATGGAAAACTAGTTCCCATGAAAAAAATTTAATTTCAAAATTGTTTGAGTTAAGCTCACATATAAAATTGGTAAAAAATGTAAAATCATACTTTTATAAGTGTCGAATAATGCTTAGGATAAAAAATTGAAATATAAAAAATAAACGCGCAAAAGCATAAAACTAGGACAATTAAAAACAAGAAAATTGATAAAACGATTTTATAAACAACTTGTTTTATTTTATTGACAAAATATATGTGATGTAAGTAATGTAAGTAAAACAAAACTATAATCGAAATAAAAGCCTAGGACATCAGTGCTGATAAGATACATGCATCACTAAGGGTTAATTCGTTTGTTTATACTTTTTGGCATTATAGTACCTTAAAAGAGAGCCGCACTGAGTTGTCAATCACACCTTGTTTAATACACCTTGCTGCCAATATAGAAGTATTACATATATGGGGAGAGCGTATAGTGAAGAGCAAAGCGTACACACACTTTTTTAATTGAAGCCTTGCTCGATGAAAGCTCTTCGCTTCACTCGCCGCTCCACTATGTTTTGACCTATGGCGCTATGGCGACCGAACGAAATTGTTTATAATTCAAATTTAACTGTTTTATAATGTAAAGGAATGGTGACAACAATTTTAAGTTTTCATTATTTCATTTCACGGGATATTTTTATGTTTTCGTTACGCTTTTTATCATTTCTTCATGTGTATCCGTAACTTTTTATTAATTTTTTTCCATTGCGTAATTTGTATACCAACTTATAACTTCGTTTGATAAGATATCGTAAATTCTCTTTTTTCAAACTGTCCGGATTTGGATAAGTAGAAACATTAAAAAAATTCTCTGGTAAAGCTTTCCCAATCACTTTCCGTTTCGAACCAGTTATAATACTTCATTTAATTTCAATATTTTCAGTTTATTTTATATATTGCATAATCCTATTTAGAATATTTGCAAATCAAGATTTCTCAAATACCCTTCGTTCGTGGTACCCATATTGTAACATTTCATTTATTTTATCAATTTAATTGAGTTAAATTTTCAAACAGGTAACAAACCTCCTCAAACATATTTTCTTCTGTAAGTCTTCTTAAAACTATTTAGTTTGATAGCCACATTGCAATATTTCGTTTATTTAATCAATTTAACTGAGTTACAATTTTAAAATAGGATGCAACCCCCCTCAAAAATATTTCCAGCAGTCATGTTTTTTAGACCTCTTTAATTTGATTCCTATATTGTAATAAGTCATATATTTTATCGATTAAATTTAGTTAAATTTTCAACAGGTAACAACCGTCCTCAAAAATATATTCGGCTGTAAGCTTTCTTAAAACTCTAAAGTTTAATACCCACATTGCAATATTTCATTTATTTTATCAATTTAACTGAGTTAAAATGTTCAAATAGGTTGCAACCCTCCTCAAAAATATTTCTAGCAGTTATCTTTCTTAACCCTCTTTAATTTGATACCAATATTGTAATATTTCATTTATTTCATCAGTGTAATTTAGTTAAACTTTGAAACAGGTGGCAACCCTTATGATACATATCTTCGGCTGTAAGCCTTCTTAACACTCTTTAATTTGATACCTATATTGCAATATTTCACTTACTTAATCAACTTAACTGAGTTAAAATTCTCAAATAGGTAGCAACCCCCGTCAAAAATACCTCCAGCAGCTATCTCCTTAAACCTCTTTAATTTGATACCCATATTGCAATAATTTATTTATTTTATCAATATATTTAGGTTTAAAAATTTTCAAATAGGTGGCAACCCTCCAGTTTTTTGCGATATCATTGGTTCTGGTATTATACCGAACAATACAAAAAAAAAGTTATTCAAATCGGGTCAGCCGAACCATTCGGTGTCCCGACAGTGATATTTTAGTCATAATGCTCGCCAATATGAGCAATATAGACAAGAATATTAATATATCGATGCAAGTTGGTGTAGGTAACAATCAACGATTTATTAATATCAATCATCTGTACGAGACTTTGAGAAGCGATGTTAGCGCGGCGCTGCCAACCTTTCACGCAATAACAGGATGTGACTTTAACCCGGCCTTTTTCCGGAAAGGCAAAAAGCGCCCTTACTTAATGATGACCAAAAATAAAGAATTTGTCAACAGTTTTATTGCAATGTCCACCTCACCGGAGAGTAGAGAAGATCTTTTTGACAAAATACAAGAATTCGTCTGCCGAGTTTTGACGACCGTGACATACGAACACAACATTTTTATTAATATAGAATAGCTATACCCTGCCACGCTTTGCTGTGGCATATTCCTGTTACATGGATGATAAATTATTAACGAAACAAAGCATACGTTTCATATGAGTTTGATTTTGTAATAAGTACTTGTGTGCACACAATATTCGTCGTGTTTCCATTCTCTGCATTGATATCAAGGATATCTGGTTTGCCGACGCGGGAACACGCAACATCTAAGAACCAATCCGCATCTCACTCTAAGCCATAATTTTCCAAAGATAACCTTGAGCTATAGTGATTGTGATTCCGAATGTCAATCGAATTCGGGACTGCAATCTTTAAAATTGAAATGGTGTATCGGTCGGAATCATGGGAATTCTTCACCTTTGAAAGGCCACGTAAAAATCTTTACTTACACTACGTTCTTCATCAATTTCTTAACTGCGAGTCGCGTACTGTTGCGGAGTTTTAGCTGATTAATATTCCACAACGTTATAATTGGTACACCTATTTTCAATTCAGTATGTGGGGTCATCCCTGGAAGATCAATCGATTTCAAAAATTTCGTTAGATAATTAACTGATTCGTCTTCTTCCACAACGGTGTTTATCGACGCATATGATATTGTTTAAGTGACTTAAGCATTTCCCGCTTAAACAAAGAATAGCCAACATACAGACGCACTTGTTTTTAAAGGCACTTCGCTCGTGTTTAGTTGGGTATGCATTTTTTATGCAATTCTCAAATATCTCTTCGCTGAACTTAGTGAAGTGATAAGTCGCTAGCATTTTCAGCTATGGTCAACGCTAACCCAGCTTGGCTATTACACGGTGCTTTGAGCATCACCCACACTCCACTCCCGGAGTAATTTTTGGCATGGTATTAAGCTACTGCTTACAAACCACACTGGGGCTCTGCACGAATGCATCCCTGGATAAATCCCAGCTCATTTCCCAGCAGCCTAAGGCAGCTAGAGCATGACTCCTCCAATGGAGTCCCACAATGAATACACGGTGAAACGGTCACATCTTGCGCTACCGCTTCATCAGCCTATCCGCATATCTTTCTCTCTCTCTCTTTCTCTCTCGCAAATCAGGTATATGAAGTGCGTGGCTGACTTCATGTGCACC
>NW_023467702.1:0-6419 GCF_013731165.1 Rhagoletis pomonella
ATTGCGCAAGCACGTTATCTCTGCAATTGTGTACGATGCTTCGGACATTCGTCCTTATGCTAAACTTATGATTTTTGATAAACAATATCTTGGCCTCCTCGATAGTGGGGCAAACAAAAGTTGCCTGGGTTCGAACTTAGCAAAATCTATTATAGAAGATGAAAATTCCAAATACCAAAAGTTCGTTGGTAATGTTAAAACAGCAGATGGAAAAAACAGGCGGTAGCCGGGGCGATTAAAATTAATTTGACGTTTAATAACCAGGAAAGGGAAATCGAGTTTCTTTTAGTTCCTACCGTTGCCAATGACGTGATATGTGGTATGGATTTTTGGCAAGCCTTTGGCTTGAAAGTACTCACTGAACCAGTTGTCAACCAACTCACCGCAGAAGAGGAGTCAGAAGTCTTGGAACTCACTTCCACACAAAGATATCAGCTAGAAATGGCGATATCTGCTTTTCCCTCCTTTGAGAAAGAGGGCCTTGGCACGACAACTTTGATCGAGCATCATATAGACACTGGAACAGCAGCTCCAGTAAAGCAACGGTATTATCCAATATCGCCAGCAATGGAGAAAATACTGTGCAAGCAGATAGACCGGATGCTAGAATTAGGAGTGATAGAGGAAGCAGAGAGTTCATCGTGGTCGTCACCAGGTGTTCACATAGTCAAGCCAGGAAAAGCTAGGTTTTGCTTGGACTCAAGGAAGTTGAACGAAGTGACAGTAAAAGATGCGTATCCCATTCCGAATATCGACGGCTTACTTTCGCGCTTACCATCGGTGCATTGCATTTCAAAAATTGACTTAAAAGACGCCTTTTGGCAAATCAATTTATCCCAGGAATCTCGCCCTAAAACTGCATTTACTGTCCCCAATCGACCATTGTATCAATTCAAGCGTATGCCGTTTGGACTTTTCAATGCGCCACAAACAATGTGTCGATTGATGGACAAAGTAATACCTTATAAACTCAAGAAGTACGTATTCGTTTACTTAGACGACTTGCTAGTCGTTTCGCAGTCGTTCGAGGAACATGTAACTCATTTATTAGAAGTCGCTGCTCAGCTTAGAAAAGCAGGTCTTACTATTAATGTTAATAAAAGTAGTTTTGGCTTGAGTAGAGTGAAATATCTAGGATTCGTCGTGGGTAATGGCTCCCTATCCGTAGATTCGGACAAGGTGAGGGCGATCACTAAATACCCTGTCCCGAAAACCGTCCGCCACCTTCGACAATTTTTAGGTATGACCGGATGGTATCGGCGCTTTATCGCCGATTACGCTAGCCTAACCTTTCCGTTGACAGAGCTTCTAACTAAAAGAAAAACGTTTGCATGGAATTGTGCTGCTCAGCATGCTTTCGAGCTTGTTAAACAGAAGCTTACGACAGCACCTTTGTTAGTTCATCCGAACTATGCTAAGCCATTTATAGTGCAATGCGATGCAAGCCAGAGCGGTGTCGGTGGTCTCTTAGCACAAAGTGATGACAATGGCGACGAAAGGCCTATTGCCTTCATGTCGCACAAACTAAATAAAGCGCAAAGGAACTATACCGTCACGGAACTGGAATGTCTCGCAGTTGTGATGGCTATAAAAAAATTTCGGCCTTACATCGAAGGGCATGAGTTTAAAGTGGTGACTGACCACGCCAGTCTCAAGTGGCTCATGCGCCAGAAAGACTTAAGCGGTAGATTGGCGCGGTGGGCTCTGAAGTTACAGGGTTTCACTTTCACGATTGAGCACCGCAAAGGTAGCGAAAATAAAGTAGCTGATGCTTTATCTCGGGTGTACGAAGGTGAAGAGCCGAATATTGCTGAACTGAATCTCGAAGTTTTGCCTGAAATTGATTTAGAATCAGAGTTTTTCGAAACAGAAGAATACAAGCAGTTGAAAGACAAGTTTTTGCAATCGGAAATGCCAGATTATAGAGTCGTTGATAATTTTTTTTACCATCGCACCTCATTCGACAGCAATGAAAGTCCTCAGTCAGATGCGTGGAAGCTTTTTGTTCCTACTGAATTAAGAGAAAGCGTGATGTATTCCGCTCATAATGTGCCAACGTCAGCCCATGGTGGAGTAGCCAAAACGATCGAGCGCATACGAAGACATTTATATTGGCCAGGAATGGTGGCTGATATCCGGAACTACGTATTAGCATGTGACTTATGCAAGACCTCAAAAACACCGACGTACGCGCTTCGACCGCCAATGGGACAAATGGTGGAAACAGAAAGACCTTTCCAAAGGCTATACATAGACTTGATAGGACCATTTCCCCGCTCCAAAAAGGGCAATATTGGTATTCTCATTGTCTTAGACCATTTTTCAAAATTTACATTTTTCAAGCCTTTAAAGAAATTTACTTCCGCGTTAGTGGTCGAATTTTTAAAAACAAATATTTTCGACTGCTTTGGTGTACCCGAAACTAGAGTTTCCGATAACGGCAGCCAATTTGTTAGTAAGGAGTTTATCAAATTTCTCGACAAGTACGGCATTAGACATATGCGCACGGCAGTATACTCGCCACAGTCCAATGCTTCTGAGCGCGTTAATAGGAGTATTAATGAAGCTTTGAGATCTTACGTTCGAAAGGACCAGCGGGATTGGGACAGCTACATCAGCAGTATAAACAGTGCCTTGCGAAACGGGTTTCACCATACGGTAGGTCAATCTCCATATTATCTTGTTTTCGGGAAAAACATGATAACTCATGGAAATGACTACAAAATATTGAAAGGTTTAGGTTTGATGTCAGAAGGCTCTGCTAAACTCTCCAGGGAAGATGAATTCTCACTCATTCGGGAAAATATAAATTTGAAACTGAAGTCTGCATATGACAAAAATTCTCGGGCTTATAATCTGCGCACACGAATGCGGGAATTTAAAATTGGACAGGAGGTTATACACAGAAATTTTGCACAAAGTAACCTTTCAAACCATTTCAACGCTAAACTAGCCCCAAGAGGAGTTAAAGCCAGAGTTATGAAAAGATTAGGTAACTCATACTATTTGCTTGAGGACTTAGGTGGAAAAGGCAAGGGAACTTATCATGCGAAAGATATTTGGTAAACAGATTTAATAAATTCCAACATTCTTGACTTGACAAGCATATAAATTTTGCTCTCAATTATAAACCCTATGGGCATAATTGCATATGCTAACTTCCGCGTTGCATCGTGTAGCATCAGTCTGGGCGGGGGAGTTTGTGAGGGCTACGCGCCAATATAATTTACCACTGGGTTTTCGAGTCTCAAACCGCTCACGATACTATGTACTTACGCTTGATGATAACAAGAAGACATACCACCAACTCCCGCATAATAGCTCGCCACTAAGCATGTATGAATGTATGTATGTAAAGATAATCAGGCGATCGATGACGTGATAATATGTACATAGTTAAAAACAGGTTCGTGGGAGCGACGATCAGCCGATGCATTTCAAGGGACGCTGAAGGGCGCTGATAAGGCGCCTGTAAAACTAACCTGAAGCAAAGAATTGTGAGTGAGCGCGCTAAGTCGCTTGTGCCAAGACATTTATGATACATACATGCCTATTTACATATTGTTTTTTTTGAGAACTATAGTCTGCGGCTATACCGTTGGTCACACAATGACTTATGTACAAGGGACCGCTAACCTGACAGACTTCTTAAACACCATCACTTCTTTTTCTCCTTCATTTGACTTAGAACGACCAGCCCGAATACTATAGTGAAAAGTGAACGCCGCTTTATTAAAAGTCAGCTTAAACTTTGAAAATTAAATTTTCATAAAAGTGCAAATTTTCTTTTTGTGTGAAACCAAAGCCAATAAATAGTGCTTGGTTTTGTGTTATAATTGCGAATTCATATTTTGGACGCTTATTTCTGATTGAGGTAGGTTAAGGCGAAATGAGGTTTTGGTACCTTTGGTTTGTTTGAAAAAAAAAAAGTAAATTTTGAATTTCAGTACCCCCAGCGGTGTTGGCAACAAACTGTGAGCCCATTGGAAGGCACTCGTGTGGCCGACATTTCGGCCGAAATTTCTTCCCCCACGCAATAATCCAGGACAGCGTAAATAACGTGGGGATCGCCCCGGCGAACTACATTAGCCTTTACTGACCGAAGTCAGCCCAGGAATTTCGTTCCTCACCCATATTTGCTACTAATCTATAGTTAGCTAACTAACCCCATTTTGTTTTTCGAATTAATTTCTAGCTAAAAGAAAGTCTTATCTAAAGAGGAAAGTATGAATCTCTTTGAAACATAAGGTCAACCTTGCAACAAAAAGAATTTTGTATGTAAATTTAACGTAACGTTAGTAGTATAAAAAAAAAAAAATTTTAAATACACAAATTTTGGATATATTTTCAACCGATCTCACGTGAATTTTTAAGAGGTCGTGAATTTGATATTACATATCTAGTGTAAGGATCGAACGAAGCGGAGAAAGTTAGATTGATATCTAGGCAAATATAACTATTCATGAAAGAGAAGAAATCTCATATGCAACCTATTTAGAATTAATAACAAAATTTATTTCTACTAACCGTATAAACTTTTTTTTTTTTTCAATTTTGTAATATTTATGAATACGACTTTTAATCAGATTAAGTAAGGTCTCCTAGGTTTAGTTTCATAATTAGGTGTTAAGCGTATACATGTATGCATAAAAGTAAAGGTCGAACCACACCCCCTATCGAACTTGATCGACAGAAAAGCAACTGAGTTGGATCGAACTCCCAACCATATCGTCGTCGCTGGGCCCACCGCAGAGAACTTCTCTATTTTATAAGTTCTCTGCACCGTCGCATCGATGCTGCTAACATTTACAAGTAAGTTTGATCATACACAATTATCTTCCTTCTTTTATTCATACATGTTTGCCTATTTACATAAATTTGATTTTGATTTTGCTAGGGTTTAATAGTTAGCTATACAAGTATATCTCCAAACTTTTTTTTTGCTCTACGTGGAAATTGCATTTAGCATAATAGTAGCTACTAGTTGTATAGAACACTTTGTTTTTTTTCTCAATTATTATAAAAATTGTTATTAATAATTATTGTTATTAGACTGTAAGTAAACCTTGTGCTGAAAATAGTTAAAGATGTCTCTATTAAAGCTCATGAAGAGAAAGATTATAAGGTAAAGTGATGTGGTGATATCATTTTTAAGGGGGACAAAAGATGGGATAATGTCTTGATAAGGTGAAGTGAGGAGTCGTAGGGTTAATAGAATGAATTAATAATCTGTTAACAGGTAGGGTGGGTAAAGAATGAGGGAGAAAAGCCATCTTCTCTCCCCTCCAGGTGCATTGTTACTGTTGGGTTTCTTTTTCTTTGTGCTCTTTTCATGCTTGCTCCTTTTACTTATTTTTTTTGCTGCTTCTTTCAAAGTTTTCTAAGCTGGTTTCAATCACTTCGTTTTTTTATCTGCATACATTTATATTTTTAGTAAGGCTTTCGTTGCATGCGCTGAGGCAAGCCCACGCCCATTTTCCCTGAACTAAGCTGTAGCATAGCAAGGTATGCAGAACCGCCGACTGTTCATGCACCTACAAATTTCCCTCTTTCTTTTTAGGCAGCCCTTTAGGAGAAAGTCGTTAGTATGTGACCTATGCCAAAAGAGTCCCTTGGTCGTGCACGTTACTTTGTAACATTTATAGACAACAAATCGAAACGCATATTTGTTTATTTTATAAAATCGAAAATGAGGTGCTAGAAAAATTCAAAATATTTAAGAGCCTTGTAGAGTGTCAAACTGAAAGAAAAACAAGTAAGAAAGTCTAAGTTCGGGCGGAGCCGAACATTAAATACCCGGCGCAAGTATTAAATATATGTTTTCCACCTTTCCGAAAGCTACCGCTACATGATAAGCCGGGGTGTATACATTTTAAGTAAATTAGCGTCCTTAAATTTCGAAATATTGAAATTTCAAGCATATCTGAAATTTACCGTTATATGAAAAGCGGCCTCAATTTTAGTCCGATTTCAACAATTTTCAACGGTTAGCGAGATACATATATGTGATCACAAGTGGGCGGTGCTACGCCCATTTTCCAAAATTTTGTCATAAACGTATTTCTTGGTAAAGAATTGTTGCAATCATCAATTTTGAATAAATTAGCTTCAATATTTACTGATTTATCGAAGATTTTGTATTTCTCGAAATTACCGTTATATGGGATGTGGGCGTGGTTATTGTCCGATTTTAGAAATTTTCGGCCAATTGGTATGCTGTACCAGGACCAACAACTGTGCCAAGTTTGGAAGAAATTGGTGTAGCGGTTACCAAGATATACGCATGTAACCATAAGTGGGCGTGGCTACGCCCATTTGCCAAAATTTTGTAATATTCTTATTTTTCGTCTAAAACTCATTGCAAATATCAATTTTGAGTGAATTATCTTCAGTAGTTACTAAAATATCGCAGTTTTCGT
>NW_023467703.1:0-6419 GCF_013731165.1 Rhagoletis pomonella
ATAAAGTTGTTGTGGGGCCCAGGGCCACAGGATCCGGGGTCCTCACACTCCCTCCTTACTCCCGGCAGCAAGACTTACGGTCACCTTGCCAGTTTTGGTGATTCGCACTTTGTACGCCTGTCCGTTCACGATGCGTCTGAATGACTGCCGCTTCAGTTGCTGGTGGTTTACGTGCGACTCAATTTCCGTCACCAACTCTTTCGACAACGCACCTACGTCCGGATGGACCTGCCACTCCGATGGCACTCTCGGCTCAGCCTCTTCTAGCCAACGCTCTATTTCCGCCACTAAGTCGGCATCTGCTGCCACACTAAAATCCGCTTCCGCCGGCGCCTCCTCCACAAAATCACTTCGTCCACCGCTCGCCAACGTACACGCCGCGATCGCGCCCTCACTAAGGCACAGCTGTTGCGGCGGTGGATGTGGCTCTTCCGATGCCATCGGGTCGTATAGCCTGATGCGCATGTCAATATGGCGCGCATACTCTACGTACCCGTTACCGAGGTGTCTGGCGTCTTGCGTAGCGATGGAGAATTCGCCCTGCCTTTTGGCATACTCCTCTTCCTCGTCGGACGAGATGGTTATGGGTGTTGGTGCCCGCTCTACTTCGCCATCACATTCACCGCTTGGCCCGCTGTCGTCGGATCGTACGCTTACGTGCGATGATTCGTGCTCCATCTCCTCCTCTTCGCTCGTCAAATGTGGCGTATTGTTTGCCAAGTACTCTGCACCCCAATAGGCAGCCATCTCTGCATCTTCATTATTTTGGGGCAGTACGAACGGCTGCGTACTTTCGAGGCTTTCGATGTCCTCGACGCCGATTTCTTGTTGTTGCCTGCCACTGTTGCTACCGCCCTCGCTGGGGCTACTTGGCCGGCCAGCGTCGTCATGCTCGCCTCCGGTGCTGTTGTTGTCGCTCGAATTACTCGACCGTAGCGTCGAATTTCGTGCTCTGTTAGGCGCTTTATGCGTACGCGCAAAACGCCGCCCTCCACTTGCTCGGCTACAAAATTTGCCTGTTGCTGCTGCTGTTGCTCCATATTTTCGCGAACTTGTGCCTTGGCGCCCGCGGCACATCCTTTTTATTGTCGACAGTGGCCATTGCGCGACCAACTGTATTTTCCTAGTTTTCCGGCACTTTTCCAGCAAAATTTCGGTAATTTTGCTGCCGTTTCACTTTCACATTGCATATTTTGTTTTTATTTGTTTATTTGTCATCATCGCACAGCTGTAGTTTGGTGTCGGGGTTGCTGACTATCCAAAAGGGAGTTTTGTAGCGTCGATGTGAACTGGAGTAGATTTCGGGTTGCCATTGCGGTATTACTCCTCTTCTTATTACGATTATTATTATTAGTAGAATTAGTATTATTTTGTTATTATAAATGTTTTAGCTATTATTAATATTTATAATTATAATTATTATCAATATTTTATAATTATATTACTATTGCTGTTGTTATTATTAATTTTAATATTATAATGATAATTATTATTATTTTTGTTTTTTTTTATAATTTTCTTTTGTGCTTCGTGCCATCTCCACTTTCATTGTTTTCCCTTGGAACCTTTATTTTTTTCTTCTTCTTCTTCTTCTTCTTCTTATTATTATTATTATTCTTCTTCTTCATCAGATTTAGGATTCTTCGGCTAGCTTCTCATCTTTCAGGGTCTCCGCTGTCATGGCAGTTGCTCCCCTGCTGGCAATTGCCGAGTTCACACACTTCAGTCTCTGCTGAAATTTACCTATTCGCCGCTGTGCGCCGAATTAGGCTCAGACGATGCCACGGGGGAATTTTCACCTGGGGCGTTGCTCTCATAAAATGGTTTGAGATCACTCACGTGCGCTGTTCTTCTTTTCCCTTTGTGCACCTTGTCGAGTTCGACGATCACAGGCGAAATAAAATTTAGTACGCGATGTGGTCCGCCGTATTTCGGTGCAAGCTTAGCCGCGAAATTGTCCACGGCTTTAGACAAGAAGTGTTCTTTCACCAAAACCCTGTCTCCCACGACCGGTTGCCACGATCTTCTTCGCAGATTGTAGTGTCTCGCTTGCTCTGCCGTTGCCTTTTGTTGGTTTCGTCGCACTAACTCAAACACCTCTTTCATTCTCACCGCTTTTACTTGCGGTGTTGTGGCATCTTCGCCGGTTCCTAACGTATTCTCGTCATACAATGCGTTCGGTAACCTTGGATCTCGCCCTTGGACGACGAACGCCGGGCTGTAACCCGTTGCGTCGCACACGCTAGTGTTGAGGGCCAAAGTCATTTCTGGCAACAGATCATCCCAGCTCTTCTGGTCTTTGCCTGCGAACTGCGCCAGTAGTCGCTTGATGTTACGGTTAGCTCTTTCCGTCGGATTTTGCTGCGGTGTGTACGGAGCAGTGAATTGGTGCCTTATTCCCATCTCCTCCAGGAATTGCTTAAATTTCGAGCTGGTAAACTGCGTTCCATTATCCGTGATCAAGATTTTTGGAATGCCGAATTTGCCGATAATCCGCTCTCTCACTGCTCGAATTACTCCCTCCGCTGTTGCCTTCCGCATTGGTACAATCTCGACCCATCTTGAGAAACGATCTAGTATTACCAGCGCCATAGTGTTTCCATGCTTGGATCGCGGAAGAGGTCCTACGAAATCAGCACACACCCTCGCCCAGGGTTCTTCCGCTAGCTGCGTCAGCATCTTTCCGGCTGGTTGCTGCTGGCTTGGTTTGTAAAGCTGGCAGGTCTGACATTGTCGCACATATTTCCTCACGTCGCGGAACATGCCCGGCCAATAATATCGCGCTGTCGCCCGCGCTATCGTTTTTCTGATCCCCATATGGCCTGCACTGGGAACATCGTGAATTTCCCTTAACACCCTCTGCCTTTGCTCTGTCGGTACACATAATTTCCATGGCAACACGTCTTCACCGTCGATTTGGCCTGATATTCGCCGGTACAGCTCACCATTTTCGATGACAAAGTCAGGAAACTTCTGTGGGGACCTCTCCACCTCCGCCATCTTGTCTTTCAGCCACCTGCACTCTACCGCTACTCCTCCCGCCGTCATCGAACCAAGCAATGTTTCCTGGGGCTGTCTTGACAGCGCGTCTGCTACCACATTCAGCTTACCTTTGCGATACTGCACATCGAAGGAGTACTGCTGCAGTTCCAGCGCCCACCTTGCAATCCGACCGGATGGACTCTCTATCTTACTCAGCCATTTTAGCGCTAAGTGATCGGTGATGACGGTAAACGTATATCCTTCTAGGTAGGGTCTCATTTTTCTGATCGCCCACACTATGGCCAGGCACTCTTTCTCCGTTGATGAATAATTAAGTTCGGCCTTGTTGAGCCGGCGACTCGCATATGCGATTACGCGTTCTTTTCCTTCAATCTCTTGGGTGAGAACAGCTCCCAGCCCGTAGTCGCTCGCGTCTGTTTGCAGAGTGAACTTCTGCGTAAAGTCGGGGCAAGCCAACACTGGTGCCTTGGTTAGCGCGTTCTTCAGCGCCTCGAACGCTGTCTGTTGCTCGTCGTTCCATTTCCACTTGTGGCCCTTCTTTAGCATGGACGTCAGCGCATGCGCCACTTTGGAAAAGTCGGGGACAAATCTTCGGTACCATGAAGCTATCCCTAGGAACCTGCGTAACTCCCTTATATTTGTCGGTGGTGTCAGCTCTTTGATAGCCGCGACCTTCTCAGGATCGGTGTGAATGCCCTTCTCGCTGACGACGTGACCCAGATACTTCAACTGCTTCTTGAAAAACTCGCATTTTTCTGGGTTGATCCTAAGATTCGCCTGCCTAAGCCGTCGAAGACCTCCGAAAGATGTTGGACGTGCTCTTGCAGGGTTGCACTGATGACAATAATGTCATCCAGGTAGGCAAACGCATACGGCTCTAGCTCTGGACCGATAACTTGGTCTAACGCACGCTGGAATGTCGCGGGGGCGGAGTGGAGCCCAAACGGCATTACTCGCCATTGAAAAAGGCCACGCCCTGGCACTGTAAAAGCAGTGTACTGCTTGCTCTGCCCCTCCATTGGGATTTGCCAGTAACCGTTTTTCAGGTCTAGGCTGCTAATGTAACGCGCGCTTCGTAGTCGATCAAGGATATGTTGGATCTTCGGTAGGGGGTACGCGTCGGGCACTGAACGCTCGTTTAGCTGTCGGTAGTCGACGCAGAGTCTCCATTTGCCGGTCTTCTTCTTCGCCAACACTATTGGGGCGCTGTGCGGGCTGTGTGAGGGTTCAATACACCCTTTCTCGATAAGGTCGTCTATTTCCGCGTTGATGATTTCCTGCATCTTCGGGTTCTTCGGGCAATACCTCTGCTTGATCGGCCGGTCATCCTTCATGACGATCCGGTGAGTGGCAATATTTGAAACACCAGACATCTTCTCAAATTTGCGTAACTCTGACATTAAGAACTCCCTCGCTTCGTCGGTTGTCGTAGCTTCTGTAGATGTGGGGTTTGATTTGGGTTCATCGCATTTACCTGACCTTTCTGCACCTCCCTCGCGTATTGCCGTGAACGTTTCTACTCCTTGTGCGCAGCTCTCTTCTCGGAGTGTCACGTCTAAGTCTCCGCAACATAATCGGACCCCCGCTTTTGCCAGATAATCGGTTCCAAGCACCACGTCATCCATCAAACCAGGCAGTACCAAAAGATCGCTTTCATGCGCCTGATTCGCCAGCTCCACTTGCGCCGTTATAGCCTTCAGCACCGTTCTGGATCTCCCTTCTCCCATTACCACACGCGTGTTCACCTTCCTAACCTCTCCCACATCCAGTTTCTTAAACATGGCCTCGCTCAAGAAACTTCTTGTTGCGCCTGTATCAACTGCAGCTACTACGTCCACCTCGTTTACTCTAATCGCCGCCATAATTCGGCCATCCGACTGCCTTAGGACACTCTTTAGTTTGGGCGAGGCTGTTCTACCTGACGCCCCACTCCTCGCCGCAAATGGGAGCTCGACCCGTTTCCCGATGCACTACGGCAGCACTCTCGAGTCGGGACATTGCATCGACCACAGGTCCAACAAAACTCTCTCCGTGCAGCTCTGCACTCTCTCGCAAAATGGCCCTCTTCTCCGCAATGTCTACACGCAGTCCACGGATTAACGTACTCCGTCTGTGGTGTTGCCACACCGCTGTGTGGTTCAGGTCGGCGCTGTGTCCTCTCTGCTCTAGCCGTCTCGTCACTCCTAGGCAGTTCGCGCATGTGCTGATATCTCTCCGTGACCCGCGGAGTGGTTCGCGCTGCGGCTCTCTGTGGCTCTCTCACCGGGGGGATATTTTCCATATCTTCCGCCAAACTCACTAGCCCTTCTAGGGTGGTGAACTCGGATCGTTTGACGTACCATTGGAACTCGCTTCTAGAGTTTCTGTAGATACGCGTCAGCTTCTGCTCTGAGGTGTAGTTCGCGTGTCGCATCAAACTCTGAAGGGCCAACACATAGTCTTTAAATTTCTCGTTCGGTTGTTGGACGCGACGACGGATCTCATCGTCTAAGGTTTCGTGGTAGCGAGAGTTTAAGAAGAACCTTAGAAAGTCTCGTTTGAAGTCCTCCCATTGTCGCCAATTCCGGTTATTACTGCGGAACCATGTCAACGCCTTCTCCTTAAGTAGTTCTGGCATCGCTCGCGGTAACAAGTCACGATTCACCTCGTATACTTCCGCCAATTCTTCTACACGTTCGATGAAGCTGAGCGGGTCTCGGCCGCCGTCGTATTTGAAACCCCACTTACGAACTCGGTCCATGATGGTTGCCAGCGATGTCGTAGGATACGTTGCGTATAGCTGTGGTGTCTCAAACGCGTCAACGGGCATTGGTGACTGCATGACACTGGCTCCCTGGCTTCCACTTGGTGTTGCTGCGGTAACATTCAGCGCAGGCTTTGAGTGTTTCGCTTCTAGCTCTTCGAACCGCGTTTGGTAGTCCTCGTTGTTACTCTCTTCTTGAATAAATGCAGAGAAGCGTCTTCGCAGCTCTTCGACTGTTCCGGTCTGTTCGAGACCGAACTCTGCCATATAGGTCAGCAGCTCCTCTCGGTTGAGGAATGTATCCACTTTCTCTTCACCATTGTTTTTTTTCACACTGTTTCTTCACTAGTAGTTCTTCGGGTGGTCACTGCACTTTGTGTCTCTCTCACTTGTGCCCTTATTGCTTCTTAAATTTGGGTATTTCGGGTAGTCGCTGAACTCAGTGTCTCTATCACTTGTGTTCTCTCTTACTTTTTTTTCACTTCACTTTTTTTTTCGCGGCACTCTCCTTTATGTTTCGTTTCCTTTAGTGTCCCTGCTCGGGCGCCATTTGTAACGGACTTTCCTGAGTGCTGGGCGTAGCTCTCGGTTGTCCAGAGTCCTGTAAGGAGTAAACACCCTATCTCCTCGTGAAATTAGAACACACTCGCTTCTCGTTTATAGCCTCTTTATT
>NW_023467704.1:0-6418 GCF_013731165.1 Rhagoletis pomonella
TCCCTGAACGTGATTGGGGCGAGCTTTGTGGTAACCGGCGGATTTGAATAAGCAGCAAGAGATGTATAAGTTACACTTGAGGCGATCACCATAACCACTCTGAAAAGATAGGATGAGAGGATCCGTGCCTTCCTTTCTAGCTCCTTAGCCAGCATGTAGCGTCTGCCCGTTTTCCATGATACGCCTCATTTTTAAGTAAATAGTATAACATACTGACGCGTGCAACACGATTCCTTTTTCCTTACTTTTTTGTTCAAAAGTTAAACACAATTTTTTTTTGGCTTTAACTAAAATTTAATTTTCTAAAATATTGACGATTACTGCACCGCTCCTGATTTTTTATTCTTTTCAAATGTCATTCTGAGTACATTTCTTGGTTGGTTTTCTCGTTCTATCATTATATATCTGCACTCTAATGTTGGCGGATGTACTTTCAACGTACTGCCAATCAAAATGTATTCAACAAAGTGAGATTGATTTTGACAATGCTCTCATAAGAAACAGGCTATAATGTCAAATTGAAATGAATTGTTAACCCATTTGAAAATGTGTTTTTTTTCAAATTTGAATTAAAAAAAAATACATACAAATTTTTCAAGCAAAGCAAATTTTCTTAATAAACGTGAAATTGTTAAGAGATAAACCGCCGAGAAGAGCAAGTAAGTACATTTAAGTTTGGTAATAAGTAAATACGTTCGACTTTGCTTAAATATTTAATGTAAGGAAACCAAGATGAAACGATGCAATAAAAGTCAGGACACGAAAATAGTGCGTTGTTTTAAACCACCTAGTTACGAATTAAGACGGCAGCGGTGGGAAGAAAGCTTTGGTGTTGTACTACGTGATTCATCTCGCGTTTGTGAAAACCACTTCAAGGAAAGTGATGTGCAAATCAAACACTTTCCAACAAGCTCGTTTATACCAATGCGTAGGGCTGCCAGATATCTCTGTTGCCAAACCGGGACACTTTAGGGAGGGCCTCTCGGTCCCTTCTCTTTCATTTCGACGTGCGAAAGGATGTAGGGAAATTTTATTTTGACAGACAAAAACAAAAACATAAAAACATGAGATCATGAGATCACGCCAACAAAACAAAACAACTTATCACAACTAAAGCACAGAGAATTTTTTACAATGCATGAACCTTTTTTATTCTTTATGAAAATACAGTTACATAATACATAAAAATAAAATTGTAAACTTTGTGCTAAACTCGGGAAAATTCAATAAATTTGCATACAAATTTGCAACATTCCAATCAGACTTTTTATAAAAATGTTTAAAATGAAGTTTTGCAGCCCATTAAATTTGAGTTGATTTTTGGTATTGTTTTTACTGAGAGTTTCTTCCACACAAACTATGTTTGATAATTCTTTTTATATGGAAGACACTGTCAGCAAAAAAATAAATGCTAAAAATCACCGAAATTGGCTGGCAACTTCATACTTGCACTTTATTAATTGGCTCAAAACCTACATTTTAAAAATTTTTCTAAAAGATCTAATTAGAAATTGTGATCTGATTAAAGAGCCTCCGAGCCAATAATTTTGTGCGGCACTGTACTTATAAGTATTCTAGGTTTCATGAAAGAAAAAAATATAAGTAAAAGATAACATTAAAATATCAGTCATATTTTTCGTTGCTGTGAACTTGTTTCAAAACTTCTGTCTTTTCCTTAATATAATTGTAAAACTCTGTGCACGTAATTTTGCACGTATTTAGGTACATATCGATGGCTGAGTGGAAGATCGACCTATCTCGGCAGCCAGTTCGAAAACGCCCTATCTCAGAAAACTTTTCAAGAACGCCCTACTTCAGAATTTTATTGAAAAACGCCCTAATTCAGAATATTATTGAAAAACACGCTACCTCAGAATTTAGTTGAATAACGCCCCATCTCAGAATTCGGTTCAAAAACGCCCTATCTCAAAGGAAAATACATTGAAAATAAGCCGAGATAGGGCGTTTTTGAATCGGCATCTAAGATAGGGCGTTCTTCAACCAAATACTGAGCTAGGGCGTTTTTCAATCAAATTCTGAAGTAGGGCGTTTTTGAAAAGTTTTCTGAGATAAAGCGTTGTTGAAAAATTTTCTGAGATAGGGCGTTTTCGAACTGGCTGCCGAGATAGGTCGATCTTTCACTCAGCCATCGATATACTAATCGTCAACTATTGCTTGTGCAAAGTTCAACTATCTCGAAATGTGACTATTTCACAAATTAAGCCGGTGCACTGAGAGAAAGAAGTTTAGAATTAAAAGAGCGTGATAAATTAAAAAAAAACACGCATATAAAAGAGCACCAACCCAACTCGTAATACATTTAAGTATACAAATTTTAGTATTTAGTATATAAATATTCAATTCAAATACGCCCATATTAAAATGAAGGGATTTGCAATTACCGATTGCTTTTTCATAATTAAGTCAAAAAAATATTTAAATTCCAGGCTGGTTGTAATGGGAATTGAAAATTAGCAAATTGTGGCAAGCATCGTCGCGCACTCAGCTACAGCCAGACATGTAACTGTGCAGTTAAATGTTGAGTTTGAATCAACACCACGCGAGCGTGTTATGAAAGTATTATTTTTAAATACGAACATTTTTAAACGATAATCAAATAGAAAATATTCATGTTTACTATATTTCCCTCAGTGAATTCATAACATTTTTCTGGATATTACAACGCGTTTTTTCCCTTAGTGTAGTGATTTTTGAACTTTTATTCAAATTTGTGCAATCAAATCAAAAACCGGGACACTAAAACGAAACCCGGGACATTTTAAGGTTGGACCGGGACACCGGGACAAATAGTCTAAAACCGGGACATGTCCGGGAAAACCGGGACGTCTGGCAGCACTACCCATGCGCAGTCCCAATGCCATACGGAAAAACTGATACAAGTGAGGATTTAGTACACGATCAGGATACATTCTTTTTTGATGCCCAAACTCAAACAGACGACTCTTTAGAATGCACGTTGCGAACAGAAATATTTCGGCTTACGGAAATAATTAAACCATGCAAGCAAGTATGGAAGAGCTTAAATTAAAACCGCTCGAAGCAAGGTCTTTAATGGAAAACTAGTTCCCATGAAAAAAATTTAATTTCAAAATTGTTTGAGTTAAGCTCACATATAAAATTGGTAAAAAATGTAAAATTATACTTTTATAAGTGTCGAATAATGCTTAGGATAAAAAATTGAAATATAAAAATAAACGCGCAAAAGCATAAAACTAGGACAATTAAAAACAAGAAAATTGATAAAACGATTTTATAAACAACTTGTTTTATTTTATTGACAAAATATATGTGATGTAAGTAATGTAAGTAAAACAAAACTATAATCGAAATAAAAGCCTAGGACATCAGTGCTGATAAGATACATGCATCACTAAGGGTTAATTCGTTTGTTTATACTTTTTGACATTATAGTACCTTAAAAGAGAGCCGCACTGAGTTGTCAATCACACCTTGTTTAATACACCTTGCTGCCAATATAGAAGTATTACATATATGGGGAGAGCGTATAGTGAAGAGCAAAGCGTACACACACTTTTTTAATTGAAGCCTTGCTCGATGAAAGCTCTTCGCTTCACTCGCCGCTCCACTATGTTTTGACCTATGGCGCTATGGCGACCGAACGAAATTGTTTATAATTCAAATTTAACTGTTTTATAATGTAAAGGAATGGTGACAACAATTTTAAGTTTTCATTATTTCATTTCACGGGATATTTTTATGTTTTCGTTACGCTTTTTATCATTTCTTCATGTGTATCCGTAACTTTTTATTAATTTTTTTCCATTGCGTAATTTGTATACCAACTTATAACTTCGTTTGATAAGATATCGTAAATTCTCTTTTTTCAAACTGTCCGGATTTGGATAAGTAGAAACATTAAAAAAATTCTCTGGTAAAGCTTTCCCAATCACTTTCCGTTTCGAACCAGTTATAATACTTCATTTAATTTCAATATTTTCAGTTTATTTTATATATTGCATAATCCTATTTAGAATATTTGCAAATCAAGATTTCTCAAATACCCTTCGTTCGTGGTACCCATATTGTAACATTTCATTTATTTTATCAATTTAATTGAGTTAAATTTTCAAACAGGTAACAAACCTCCTCAAACATATTTTCTTCTGTAAGTCTTCTTAAAACTATTTAGTTTGATAGCCACATTGCAATATTTCGTTTATTTAATCAATTTAACTGAGTTACAATTTTAAAATAGGATGCAACCCCCCTCAAAAATATTTCCAGCAGTCATGTTTTTTAGACCTCTTTAATTTGATTCCTATATTGTAATAAGTCATATATTTTATCGATTAAATTTAGTTAAATTTTCAACAGGTAACAACCGTCCTCAAAAAAATATTCGGCTGTAAGCTTTCTTAAAACTCTAAAGTTTAATACCCACATTGCAATATTTCATTTATTTTATCAATTTAACTGAGTTAAAATGTTCAAATAGGTTGCAACCCTCCTCAAAAATATTTCTAGCAGTTATCTTTCTTAACCCTCTTTAATTTGATACCAATATTGTAATATTTCATTTATTTCATCAGTGTAATTTAGTTAAACTTTGAAACAGGTGGCAACCCTTATGATACATATTTTCGGCTGTAAGCCTTCTTAACACTCTTTAATTTGATACCTACATTGCAATATTTCATTTACTTAATCAACTTAACTGAGTTAAAATTCTCAAATAGGTAGCAACCCCCGTCAAAAATACCTCCAGCAGCTATCTCCTTAAACCTCTTTAATTTGATACCCATATTGCAATAATTTATTTATTTTATCAATATATTTAGGTTTAAAAATTTTCAAATAGGTGGCAACCCTCCAGTTTTTTGCGATATCATTGGTTCTGGTATTATACCGAACAATACAAAAAAAAAGTTATTCAAATCGGGTCAGCCGAATCATTCGGTGTCCCGACACTGATATTTTAGTCATAATGCTCGCCAATATGAGCAATATAGACAAGAATATTAATATATCGATGCAAGTTGGTGTAGGTAACAATCAACGATTTATTAATATCAATCATCTGTACGAGACTTTGAGAAGCGATGTTAGCGCGGCGCTGCCAACCTTTCACGCAATAACAGGATGTGACTTTAACCCGGCCTTTTTCCGGAAAGGCAAAAAGCGCCCTTACTTAATGATGACCAAAAATAAAGAATTTGTCAACAGTTTTATTGCAATGTCCACCTCACCGGAGAGTAGAGAAGATCTTTTTGACAAAATACAAGAATTCGTCTGCCGAGTTTTGACGACCGTGACATACGAACACAACATTTTTATTAATATAGACTAGCTATACCCTGCCACGCTTTGCTGTGGCATATTCCTGTTACATGGATGATAAATTATTAACGAAACAAAGCATACGTTTCATATGAGTTTGATTTTGTAATAAGTACTTGTGTGCACACAATATTCGTCGTGTTTCCATTCTCTGCATTGATATCAAGGATATCTGGTTTGCCGACGCGGGAACACGCAACATCTAAGAACCAATCCGCATCTCACTCTAAGCCATAATTTTCCAAAGATAACCTTGAGCTATAGTGATTGTGATTCCGAATGTCAATCGAATTCGGGACTGCAATCTTTAAAATTGAAATGGTGTATCGGTCGGAATCATGGGAATTCTTCACCTTTGAAAGGCCACGTAAAAATCTTTACTTACACTACGTTCTTCATCAATTTCTTAACTGCGAGTCGCGTACTGTTGCGGAGTTTTAGCTGATTAATATTCCACAACGTTATAATTGGTACACCTATTTTCAATTCAGTATGTGGGGTCATCCCTGGAAGATCAATCGATTTCAAAAATTTCGTTAGATAATTAACTGATTCGTCTTCTTCCACAACGGTGTTTATCGACGCATATGATATTGTTTAAGTGACTTAAGCATTTCCCGCTTAAACAAAGAATAGCCAACATACAGACGCACTTGTTTTTAAAGGCACTTCGCTCGTGTTTAGTTGGGTATGCATTTTTTATGCAATTCTCAAATATCTCTTCGCTGAACTTAGTGAAGTGATAAGTCGCTGGCATTTTCAGCTATGGTCAACGCTAACCCAGCTTGGCTATTACACGGTGCTTTGAGCATCACCCACACTCCACTCCCGGAGTAATTTTTGGCATGGTATTAAGCTACTGCTTACAAACCACACTGGGGCTCTGCACGAATGCATCCCTGGATAAATCCCAGCTCATTTCCCAGCAGCCTAAGGCAGCTAGAGCATGACTCCTCCAATGGAGTCCCACAATGAATACACGGTGAAACGGTCACATCTTGCGCTACCGCTTCATCAGCCTATCCGCATATCTCTCTCTCTCTCTCTTTCTCTCTCGCAAATCAGGTATATGAAGTGCGTGGCTGACTTCATGTGCACC
>NW_023467705.1:0-6313 GCF_013731165.1 Rhagoletis pomonella
TGTTATGGTGAACATGATAAAAATATTCCCGCTGTTTTCTGTTCAAGGAGCGCACAATTGAGAGCAGCTCATTTTCTTGAATAAGTATAGGTAGTCTTATGAGCCTGACTTCCTCCAAGTTTGGGTCCTGTTGCTCATCGCTTTGAAATACGTCGACATCATTGCCGATTTCTGGAATAGCTAGTGCTCTAAACTCTTCATCCAAGAAAGGGGTAACATCAACCTGAACATCTTCCTCTGCTGTTTGCTGATTTAAGTTCTCTAAAATATTTTCGAGCTCACGGTCTGAGAACTTGTCGTATTTCTGCTTGTTCTCTTCAATAATTGATTTGTTGTCATTACAAACTCATTCTATGTCAGCATCGATTAAATAAGCTGCTTCGCTACGCCAGGGATAAAATATCATAGCCATTTCCCGAAAGTAGTCTGATCGAGAAAATTCAACACTAAAACGTCTCCACCTTAATATAAGAGGGCGCTTTCTCTTCCAGATGAAACCGCTCCTATCATTTAATTGAAGCCGGAGCTCGTTTGCTTCAGAATTTTCATCAACAGGTTCGACTTCTTCATTGTCCTCGTTTTCAAGTGTAGACACTGTTCTTGTTTTTGAAAATCGGTACAATGCAGCAAAATCAGCAAGACAGAGTTGCCCTAGCCGACTTGGCCTTTGAATATAATGATCCAGCAAGTTCGGTACATAAATATCAGTTGAATCAGCAGGAAGCCTTTCCAGATCACTTTTCGGCTTCACCATTCTGACTCTTTTGTCTGGGTGTGACGTATTAATAAAAATTTCTCCTTCGCGGGCTTCTGAAAGATGGAGAACAAAAATATTATAGGATGCTTCTTGGGCGGACACCTCCGATCCGTTAACAAATTTATTGCCTATGTGTTGTAATTTTTGCTTAATTGTGAAATTTCCGTCATTTATTTCATCCATGGCTTGTCTTAACAGCTGAGATACCCCTCTATTAGATTTGTTGATATAATTTATTATGTAGCTGCAGCATGCATAGGCGTCAAGTATGAACTGAATGTCCATATTTGCTCTATGCAAACGCAAAATGTCGCTGTTATATGCGTTAAGCAGTCTATCTGAAAATTTCCTTCGTAGAAATATTTGAGGCTTCTTTAAACTGGAACGCAGCGCTAATTTGTAATTCTCATAAGTTGTGGAAATGTCTGGATGCATTAAGAATTCCTCAAAGTTGTTCAAGTTCTCTGCTTCCATATTATCATTCTGTTGGCTTAAAACATTTTTAATTTTTTGCAACAGAGCCAGGTGTTGTTCGCTTACTTCGTTTTCGTCCAGAGGTAATAATACCTCAGTTCGGGGCATTGGTGGGTAAGGCATGTTGAAACGACAGACTTGCTGACCTCTTATATATCTCAAGCAAGCCCGACCATGACTATGTCTTTGGTAGTCAATAAATTGCTGCACCTCTGGATTGCTTCCATCTGTTGTTATAAATTGGTCGACAAATTCCACAATGGGGTCAATATTTATAACACCTTCTGTCTCCAGAGTAGGTGCGTTACTTATCCAGTACATTCCATGACAGTGAGGACTACCTCTGTGTTGGAACTCAATCCTCCAGTAATAATGAATAAGCACATGTGGCTCAAATATTTTATCTTTGAGTAGCTTAACCATTTGTCGGAAACGATAATCGAAGTACCGTGAACAGGTTACAAGATCTGTCCTTATAAGCCGAGCCTTCTCAGTTTCGGAAATATCCATTTTGTCCACAAGTTTTGTTAGAATAACCAACAATTCAGTCCATTTTGTCTCTGCAGCCGACAGGGTGATAAATAACGATGGCAACCCAAATTGACGAATCATCGCTAAAACCTTCTTTTTTCTCTGCCTCCCAGTGAGCAGGGGATGATCTGAGACCCTTTAGGATGTGGTATCCCTCGTCATGTTGGACTAAGTTGCTAATAAAATTCGTATCGACCATATTTTCTGCGGTGATGTTGGAGGCTCTAGATTTTTTCCGCAAACAAATAGAAATTGCATCTTGAATGCGCTGCAACTCATAATATTTATATTTCCAGAGCAAATTATCAACACGTGCGCATCGTCGGTCATATCTGCGAACTTCTGACCTCACTATTTTGCTGCAGTTAAGCGTCGTTCGCCTTTTTTTGCCACAAAAAATTGTTGGAAAAGACAATTCCTCTGCATCGTCATCTCTTGTTATATCGATAGGAATTCGGCCATCTCCAGGGGCTATTGCTACTCGCTCTAATGGAAGGTTTTCGATGAGCTCGTTATCCAAAAGTGTTTTTTGACCACCTGGAATAATCTCATCTTCTCCGATTAGCTCAATTCCAACATTTACTTCAGGTGTGTCTGCAAATCTCTGACGATATGCTCATCTGCCGGATCGGCGATAAAAGACACTGATTCATGGTTCCGAACGTCTGCCAACCATCCTCCAGATGCCTGAATATTGTGCAAGCGGTATAGTTCCGTTGTCATAAGGCACTGTAATGCTGCTATTACTTTCGATGGCCTTATAGTTTCCGTTATAAAACTATGATTATACTCCAAGCGACGTTTCAGAAGAACTTGGACAACGTGAGTGTCTTCAAATCTGCGAGGAAGAGCGGTCACTGTCTCGACCAGTGATATAGGCACATTTAAAACTGCTCCTCTAATAGCACATTGGCGTTCGTATCCAAGAGATACAATTCTCATGAATGTAATCCTTGGAGATATGAGGCGTTCTTCCAGGCATGTTAAATTTTTCAAGGCATCTGGTATGTCTACAAACTGCAGTCCATTCGCAAGACATATATTTTTAATTTTCCCTGACATTGTTTGACGGTAACATGTCAGACAAAATGTGAACTTTTCCGATAAGCTCGGAAATTCATTTTCCAAGTAAAATATTGTGTTGATGTCGAGATTTGGGTGCTTTGTTGCAATGTTACACTTTTTCAATTTTTTGGTTTGGTGGGGAAACCAAGTTCCACCACAACACACGCACACCATAGTAGGCCCTTCTTTTATTTTGGCTTCATATTGCGCATATTGCGCCAAGTACCGTAATTGGTGCTGAGTATTACGAGCTTCTTCTAGTGCTTCTGGAGACAGATTTTCTTGGTTCGCTGCAATTCTCAAACGCTGCCTCTCGTTTTCTCTTCTTCGATTTTCTGGATTACATCTGTGAAGCTGGACTTGTTCAAGTGCGTTTTGCCTAAGAGTTTCCTCTCGTCTCAAATTTTGCTGTCGAGTAATTCTCCTTTGGGAAGTATTTCTTAGTTGCTCCCGGCGTCTTGTAATAGGGTTTAAGCGTCTTTCAGTTCTCGCAAGTCTATCACGAATACGTTCAGTTTCTCTTGAAACTGGGACTGTCCTTCTGGTCCTATGCCCAATGGTGTTCTGGGCTTGCTCATCTGTTCTCAACTCCAGATTTTGCCTTCGTAGTGCACGTGCCTCCGTGTCGCGAACCCGTTCAGTTTCCCTTAATTGCAGGACAGTCCTTCTTGACCGGTGCGACATAGTGCTCTGGGCTTCTTCGTCCCTTCTCAACTCCAGATTTTGCCTTCGTAGTGCACGTGCCTCCGCGTCACGAATCCGTTCAGTTTCCCTTAATTGCGCCACAGTCCTTCTTGACCGGTGCGCCATGGTGTTCTGGGCTTGTTCGTCCCGTCTCAACTCCGGATTTTGTCTTCGTAGTAGACGTGCTTCCGAGTCGCGAACCCGTTCAGTTTCCCTTAATTGCGCGACAGTCCTTCTTGACCGATGCGCCATCGTATTATGCGCTTGTTCATCCCATCTCAAATCCGGATTTTGTCGTCGTAGTACACGTGCTTCCGAGTCGCGAACGCGTTCATTTTCCCTTAATTGTGGAACAGTCCTTCTTGACCGGTGCGCCATGGTGTCCTGGGTTTGTTCCATAACTCTACGCATTGGTAGACGCCGTCTTACTCAGTGCAATGCTGCATCATTTTCCCTTTCTATTTGACGAAACAGGGTATTTGAAGACCGAAGGTTAGCCATAAGACTGGCGCTTATTGTCCTATTTTGCGATAAATTTCGTTCATAGTGCTGGCGGCTCCGAATGACAGTTTCACGACGTCGTTGTTCTTGTGATCGTGAAGATACTCGTGGCATTTTTTTTTATAAATACTTGTAGTAAATATATTTAAATTTCGAATTTAATGAATATTTTTTTTTAATATTTAATTTTAGAGATCAACCAGATATCGCTTGCAAGTCTAAATTTAAACTGTATACTTATATTTTAGTAATTCAAAATAACCATTCTGTGTTTTCTCATAAAGAATTTTCTGAAATAATCTCTTAAGGAGAGTAGGTAGAGAAAATGGGGACCGCCGTTTAGCGAAATACGAGTAGCATTGTCTGGTGTGAAAGGAAAGCATCTATAGCTACTAGTCGCGGAGGTTACCTAAATGAATCACCGTCATAATGGACGATACGTCCTTAACAACTGTTAGATAAAGTGTGTTATTGAGAGTATGGAAATGTCTCCCCTGATCTATTGTCTTGAACAATGGTAGTGAACAAAGTGAACCAAACAGGTAGCAGTGCATGTACCAGCTGTAATTACTATTCTTTCCTTACAGATTTTGGAAATAACAAAGACCTATCACGCCTTCGGTCTGCGGACAAACAGTTGTTTGTAATTCAATGAGTTTTCAACAAAAAAATAACCGGGTTAAATGACAAAGTGTTTAAGAATTTTGTTCCGTTTTTTGAGAAATGTTATTGTTTTGAATTTAAACACTCTAGGCTACTTCTTCGTAACAGGGAATCACACATGTGTGCGTTCCGCAGTTTCAGTATCTGGCCTCTAGATTGGTAGCGACTGCTAAACTTTTCATAAAATTCCAAATTTCCCTTTACTTCTGTATACGCGAAAAGAAATACTTTTAGCACATTTATCGGACTCTAAATAATAAAAGAAATCAATGAAGCTGTAACTGTCTGTCCGTCCGTCAGCCCGTTCGTCTTTGCACACTATAAATATAGTAATAATTGAGATATCTTAACGAAATTGGTACGTGTATTTATTTTGAGCTAAGGACCGGTAGTATTGAAAATGAGGAAAATTAGACAATTACCACGCTTACATCCCATGTAATGGTAGTTTGGAAAAATACATAAACCGCGTAGGCCCGGCCATTTATGGTTACATGTGCATATTTCGGTAACCGCTCCACTAATTTCTATAAAATTTGGCAAAGATGTTGACCTTAGTAAAACATTTTCAATAATTATTTAGCAAGAAATACGTTTAGAAAAAATTTTGGAAAATGGGCGCGATACCGCCCTCTTGTGACCACATATGTGTATCTAGGTGACTGTTCAATCCATTTGTATCAAACTCGGTATAATTAATGTACTTGACACAAAAAAGAAATACGTTGAAAATGCTTGAAATCGGACAAAAATTACGCCCACTTTTTGTATAAAACGGTATATTTCAGAAGTATGAAACTACGATATTTCGAAATCTAAATACGCTTATTAACTCTAAATTAATTCTAACAATAATCTCTCAAAAAGAAATAAGATTATTATGGAATTTGGAAAATGGTCGTGGTGCCACCCACTTATGACTGTATACATAAGTATATTTCGTTATACTATAGATGTTGTTTGAAAGAAGGGTAAAACCATAACGGTGGTTTTCGGTATTTAATGTTCGACTTCGCCCGAGCCTAGACTTCTTCAATTGATTGTCATAACTTAGACAAGGTACAAAATAATAGGTCCTTAACCATCTTAAATGGAGCAGTTAAGTAAAAAAACTTATACCTGTAGCTCACAATATTTCACTGTTTTAGCCGTCTAAATGAAGGGGTTTTTAAGAAAAAACTCAAATCCGAACAATTATAGCTATGGGTTACATACCTCATGGAGCACCGAATTGGCTGATTTCCTCAGTGGACTTTATATGGTTGATAAGTAAATAGCTCAGAAGGTGTCCCGGTTTTTGCTGTTAAAATGAAGGAGTTTTATTTGAAAACCTCATATCTCAACAATGTTGTATGGAGCCAATAGGTTAAGCGACCCGATCTTTGTAATTTTCATTTCTCTTGTTAATTAATGAAAATACTGCGCAATTTCATGCATTTCTGCATAAATGGAGGAGTTTTAACAAACAATTTCATATCTGAACAATCAGTTGTATGGGAGCTGTATGTTATAGTGACCCGATCTTTGTCATTTTCCCTGTAAGTATTCTGTTTGTAATGAGTAGTAACAGTACGAAATGTCATGTTCCTAACTGCATAAATGGAGGAGTTATAACGAAAAATCCCATATCTGAACAAT
>NW_023467705.1:6323-6418 GCF_013731165.1 Rhagoletis pomonella
TGCATAAATGGAGGAGTTATAACGAAAAATCCCATATCTGAACAATCGGTTGTATGGAGGATATAGGTTATAGCGACCCGATCTTCGCCATTTTT
>NW_023467706.1:0-6417 GCF_013731165.1 Rhagoletis pomonella
ATAAAGTTGTTGTGGGGCCCAGGGCCACAGGATCCGGGGTCCTCACACTCCCTCCTTACTCCCGGCAGCAAGACTTACGGTCACCTTGCCAGTTTTGGTGATTCGCACTCTGTACGCCTGTCCGTTCACGATGCGTCTGAATGACTGCCGCTTCAGTTGCTGGTGGTTTACGTGCGACTCAATTTCCGTCACCAACTCTTTCGGCAACGCACCTACGTCCGGATGGACCTGCCACTCCGATGGCACTCTCGGCTCAGCCTCTTCTAGCCAACGCTCTATTTCCGCCACTAAGTCGGCATCTGCTGCCACACTAAAATCCGCTTCCGCCGGCGCCTCCTCCACAAAATCACTTCGTCCACCGCTCGCCAACGTACACGCCGCGATCGCGCCCTCACTAAGGCACAGCTGTTGCGGCGGTGGATGTGGCTCTTCCGATGCCATCGGGTCGTATAGCCTGATGCGCATGTCAATATGGCGCGCATACTCTACGTACCCGTTACCGAGGTGTCTGGCGTCTTGCGTAGCGATGGAGAATTCGCCCTGCCTTTTGGCATACTCCTCTTCCTCGTCGGACGAGATGGTTATGGGTGTTGGTGCCCGCTCTACTTCGCCATCACATTCACCGCTTGGCCCGCTGTCGTCGGATCGTACGCTTACGTGCGATGATTCGTGCTCCATCTCCTCCTCTTCGCTCGTCAAATGTGGCGTATTGTTTGCCAAGTACTCTGCACCCCAATAGGCAGCCATCTCTGCATCTTCACTATTTTGGGGCAGTACGAACGGCTGCGTACTTTCGAGGCTTTCGATGTCCTCGACGCCGATTTCTTGTTGTTGCCTGCCACTGTTGCTACCGCCCTCGCTGGGGCTACTTGGCCGGCCAGCGTCGTCATGCTCGCCTCCGGTGCTGTTGTTGTCGCTCGAATTACTCGACCGTAGCGTCGAATTTCGTGCTCTGTTAGGCGCTTTATGCGTACGCGCAAAACGCCGCCCTCCACTTGCTCGGCTACAAAATTTGCCTGTTGCTGCTGCTGTTGCTCCATATTTTCGCGAACTTGTGCCTTGGCGCCCGCGGCACATCCTTTTTATTGTCGACAGTGGCCATTGCGCGACCAACTGTATTTTCCTAGTTTTCCGGCACTTTTCCAGCAAAATTTCGGTAATTTTGCTGCCGTTTCACTTTCACATTGCATATTTTGTTTTTATTTGTTTATTTGTCATCATCGCACAGCTGTAGTTTGGTGTCGGGGTTGCTGACTATCCAAAAGGGAGTTTTGTAGCGTCGATGTGAACTGGAGTAGATTTCGGGTTGCCATTGCGGTATTACTCCTCTTCTTATTACGATTATTATTATTAGTAGAATTAGTATTATTTTGTTATTATAAATGTTTTAGCTATTATTAATATTTATAATTATAATTATTATCAATATTTTATAATTATATTACTATTGCTGTTGTTATTATTAATTTTAATATTATAATGATAATTATTATTATTTTTTTTTTTTTTATAATTTTCTTTTGTGCTTCGTGCCATCTCCACTTTCATTGTTTTCCCTTGGAACCTTTATTTTTTTCTTCTTCTTCTTCTTCTTCTTCTTATTATTATTATTATTCTTCTTCTTCATCAGATTTAGGATTCTTCGGCTAGCTTCTCATCTTTCAGGGTCTCCGCTGTCATGGCAGTTGCTCCCCTGCTGGCAATTGCCGAGTTCACACACTTCAGTCTCTGCTGAAATTTACCTATTCGCCGCTGTGCGCCGAATTAGGCTCAGACGATGCCACGGGGGAATTTTCACCTGGGGCGTTGCTCTCATAAAATGGTTTGAGATCACTCACGTGCGCTGTTCTTCTTTTCCCTTTGTGCACCTTGTCGAGTTCGACGATCACAGGCGAAATAAAATTTAGTACGCGATGTGGTCCGCCGTATTTCGGTGCAAGCTTAGCCGCGAAATTGTCCACGGCTTTAGACAAGAAGTGTTCTTTCACCAAAACCCTGTCTCCCACGACCGGTTGCCACGATCTTCTTCGCAGATTGTAGTGTCTCGCTTGCTCTGCCGTTGCCTTTTGTTGGTTTCGTCGCACTAACTCAAACACCTCTTTCATTCTCACCGCTTTTACTTGCGGTGTTGTGGCATCTTCGCCGGTTCCTAACGTATTCTCGTCATACAATGCGTTCGGTAACCTTGGATCTCGCCCTTGGACGACGAACGCCGGGCTGTAACCCGTTGCGTCGCACACGCTAGTGTTGAGGGCCAAAGTCATTTCTGGCAACAGATCATCCCAGCTCTTCTGGTCTTTGCCTGCGAACTGCGCCAGTAGTCGCTTGATGTTACGGTTAGCTCTTTCCGTCGGATTTTGCTGCGGTGTGTACGGAGCAGTGAATTGGTGCCTTATTCCCATCTCCTCCAGGAATTGCTTAAATTTCGAGCTGGTAAACTGCGTTCCATTATCCGTGATCAAGATTTTTGGAATGCCGAATTTGCCGATAATCCGCTCTCTCACTGCTCGAATTACTCCCTCCGCTGTTGCCTTCCGCATTGGTACAATCTCGACCCATCTTGAGAAACGATCTAGTATTACCAGCGCCATAGTGTTTCCATGCTTGGATCGCGGAAGAGGTCCTACGAAATCAGTACACACCCTCGCCCAGGGTTCTTCCGCTAGCTGCGTCAGCATCTTTCCGGCTGGTTGCTGCTGGCTTGGTTTGTAAAGCTGGCAGGTCTGACATTGTCGCACATACTTCCTCACGTCGCGGAACATGCCCGGCCAATAATATCGCGCTGTCGCCCGCGCTATCGTTTTTCTGATCCCCATATGGCCTGCACTGGGAACATCGTGAATTTCCCTTAACACCCTCTGCCTTTGCTCTGTCGGTACACATAATTTCCATGGCAACACGTCTTCACCGTCGATTTGGCCTGATATTCGCCGGTACAGCTCACCATTTTCGATGACAAAGTCAGGAAACTTCTGTGGGGACCTCTCCACCTCCGCCATCTTGTCTTTCAGCCACCTGCACTCTACCGCTACTCCTCCCGCCGTCATCGAACCAAGCAATGTTTCCTGGGGCTGTCTTGACAGCGCGTCTGCTACCACATTCAGCTTACCTTTGCGATACTGCACATCGAAGGAGTACTGCTGCAGTTCCAGCGCCCACCTTGCAATCCGACCGGATGGACTCTCTATCTTACTCAGCCATTTTAGCGCTAAGTGATCGGTGATGACGGTAAACGTATATCCTTCTAGGTAGGGTCTCATTTTTCTGATCGCCCACACTATGGCCAGGCACTCTTTCTCCGTTGATGAATAATTAAGTTCGGCCTTGTTGAGCCGGCGACTCGCATATGCGATTACGCGTTCTTTTCCTTCAATCTCTTGGGTGAGAACAGCTCCCAGCCCGTAGTCGCTCGCGTCTGTTTGCAGAGTGAACTTCTGCGTAAAGTCGGGGCAAGCCAACACTGGTGCCTTGGTTAGCGCGTTCTTCAGCGCCTCGAACGCTGTCTGTTGCTCGTCGTTCCATTTCCACTTGTGGCCCTTCTTTAGCATGGACGTCAGCGCATGCGCCACTTTGGAAAAGTCGGGGACAAATCTTCGGTACCATGAAGCTATCCCTAGGAACCTGCGTAACTCCCTTATATTTGTCGGTGGTGTCAGCTCTTTGATAGCCGCGACCTTCTCAGGATCGGTGTGAATGCCCTTCTCGCTGACGACGTGACCCAGATACTTCAACTGCTTCTTGAAAAACTCGCATTTTTCTGGGTTGATCCTAAGATTCGCCTGCCTAAGCCGTCGAAGACCTCCGAAAGATGTTGGACGTGCTCTTGCAGGGTTGCACTGATGACAATAATGTCATCCAGGTAGGCAAACGCATACGGCTCTAGCTCTGGACCGATAACTTGGTCTAACGCACGCTGGAATGTCGCGGGGGCGGAGTGGAGCCCAAACGGCATTACTCGCCATTGAAAAAGGCCACGCCCTGGCACTGTAAAAGCAGTGTACTGCTTGCTCTGCCCCTCCATTGGGATTTGCCAGTAACCGTTTTTCAGGTCTAGGCTGCTAATGTAACGCGCGCTTCGTAGTCGATCAAGGATATGTTGGATCTTCGGTAGGGGGTACGCGTCGGGCACTGAACGCTCGTTTAGCTGTCGGTAGTCGACGCAGAGTCTCCATTTGCCGGTCTTCTTCTTCGCCAACACTATTGGGGCGCTGTGCGGGCTGTGTGAGGGTTCAATACACCCTTTCTCGATAAGGTCGTCTATTTCCGCGTTGATGATTTCCTGCATCTTCGGGTTCTTCGGGCAATACCTCTGCTTGATTGGCCGGTCATCCTTCATGACGATCCGGTGAGTGGCAATATTTGAAACACCAGACATCTTCTCAAATTTGCGTAACTCTGACATTAAGAACTCCCTCGCTTCGTCGGTTGTCGTAGCTTCTGTAGATGTGGGGTTTGATTTGGGTTCATCGCATTTACCTGACCTTTCTGCACCTCCCTCGCGTATTGCCGTGAACGTTTCTACTCCTTGTGCGCAGCTCTCTTCTCGGAGTGTCACGTCTAAGTCTCCGCAACATAATCGGACCCCCGCTTTTGCCAGATAATCGGTTCCAAGCACCACGTCATCCATCAAACCAGGCAGTACCAAAAGATCGCTTTCATGCGCCTGATTCGCCAGCTCCACTTGCGCCGTTATAGCCTTCAGCACCGTTCTGGATCTCCCATCTCCCATTACCACACGCGTGTTCACCTTCCTAACCTCTCCCACATCCAGTTTCTTAAACATGGCCTCGCTCAAGAAACTTCTTGTTGCGCCTGTATCAACTGCAGCTACTACGTCCACCTCGTTTACTCTAATCGCCGTCATAATTCGGCCATCCGACTGCCTTAGGACACTCTTTAGTTTGGGCGAGGCTGTTCTACCTGACGCCCCACTCCTCGCCGCAAATGGGAGCTCGACCCGTTTCCCGATGCACTACGGCAGCACTCTCGAGTCGGGACATTGCATCGACCACAGGTCCAACAAAACTCTCTCCGTGCAGCTCTGCACTCTCTCGCAAAATGGCCCTCTTCTCCGCAATGTCTACACGCAGTCCACGGATTAACGTACTCCGTCTGTGGTGTTGCCACACCGCTGTGTGGTTCAGGTCGGCGCTGTGTCCTCTCTGCTCTAGCCGTCTCGTCACTCCTAGGCAGTTCGCGCATGTGCTGATATCTCTCCGTGACCCGCGGAGTGGTTCGCGCTGCGGCTCTCTGTGGCTCTCTCACCGGGGGGATATTTTCCATATCTTCCGCCAAACTCACTAGCCCTTCTAGGGTGGTGAACTCGGATCGTTTGACGTACCATTGGAACTCGCTTCTAGAGTTTCTGTAGATACGCGTCAGCTTCTGCTCTGAGGTGTAGTTCGCGTGTCGCATCAAACTCTGAAGGGCCAACACATAGTCTTTAAATTTCTCGTTCGGTTGTTGGACGCGACGACGGATCTCATCGTCTAAGGTTTCGTGGTAGCGAGAGTTTAAGAAGAACCTTAGAAAGTCTCGTTTGAAGTCCTCCCATTGTCGCCAATTCCGGTTATTACTGCGGAACCATGTCAACGCCTTCTCCTTAAGTAGTTCTGGCATCGCTCGCGGTAACAAGTCACGATTCACCTCGTATACTTCCGCCAATTCTTCTACACGTTCGATGAAGCTGAGCGGGTCTCGGCCGCCGTCGTATTTGAAACCCCACTTACGAACTCGGTCCATGATGGTTGCCAGCGATGTCGTAGGATACGTTGCGTATGGCTGTGGTGTCTCAAACGCGTCAACGGGCATTGGTGACTGCATGACACTGGCTCCCTGGCTTCCACTTGGTGTTGCTGCGGTAACATTCAGCGCAGGCTTTGAGTGTTTCGCTTCTAGCTCTTCGAACCGCGTTTGGTAGTCCTCGTTGTTACTCTCTTCTTGAATAAATGCAGAGAAGCGTCTTCGCAGCTCTTCGACTGTTCCGGTCTGTTCGAGACCGAACTCTGCCATATAGGTCAGCAGCTCCTCTCGGTTGAGGAATGTATCCACTTTCTCTTCACCATTGTTTTTTTTCACACTGTTTCTTCACTAGTAGTTCTTCGGGCGGTCACTGCACTTTGTGTCTCTCTCACTTGTGCCCTTATTGCTTCTTAAATTTGGGTATTTCGGGTAGTCGCTGAACTCAGTGTCTCTATCACTTGTGTTCTCTCTTACTTTTTTTTCACTTCACTTTTTTTTCGCGGCACTCTCCTTTATGTTTCGTTTCCTTTAGTGTCCCTGCTCGGGCGCCATTTGTAACGGACTTTCCTGAGTGCTGGGCGTAGCTCTCGGTTGTCCAGAGTCCTGTAAGGAGTAAACACCCTATCTCCTCGTGAAATTAGAACACACTCGCTTCTCGTTTATAGCCTCTTTATT
>NW_023467707.1:0-6416 GCF_013731165.1 Rhagoletis pomonella
CTCTTATTTTTTTGACTCTCCTGTCAAAATGAATAAACAAAAACTCGCGCCACATACTTGCTAGTTTTGCGTTTCTTTACTATATATTTATTTCGCTCCCTGTGAGCGTAATTCTCTCAGTTTTCCCATTCTTCTTCTTTCTGATAATTATCTGCTAGGAAAGAAAAGTAACAAAGCTAAAGAAACAAAACATTATGCGTACCAAGAATGATAGAATACAAGATTGCGCCGATCAGAGAGGATTTTTGAGAATAACTTTTGTGTGACGTCAGACTGGTGCAATTGCGAGAGAGAAATGCCAAAACGTGAGCCAGAATGGAAGAAGAAAAAATGTTGCAAGGAAAACGTAAACAAGTTGCACAAGTGTGACGTCATGCAAACAACGATTCTGTCAAATTCGTTAAGAGAGGAATATCGGTCCGAGATCGGCGCAACTTTTGTATCCTCTCAATCGTGTATGCGTACTATATGTCGGTCACATCGGAATAGTACCAAAATCCATAGTATGCATACCATGGTATGCAAACAATATGTCTATCAGGAATATTACATAGCAGAACTACAGATAATACTTCGGAAAATATCATTTAAGAAAAAAAAAATTCATAAAATATTTCAGCGAAAACAGTCGTCTTTTGTTGTACTTTCCAAGAAGAGACTTTCCAAACTTTTGCCCGTCAATCGTTTCTCTAAATAGGATTGTTGCTCCCGCTTTCGAAAAATATCATTCGCAAGGTGCAGATATTGCAACTAATACTTATATGCAAAAACGCTCGCGCTTGTTTATAGGAAAAAGGTGAGGTCATTATTTTCTGATGTCGGCTGTTTTGTATACCAAATTTAAAAACCAAAGATACGGTAGTTTCAAAAATGTCTCCTTAATACTTCACCTGGTGTAATTTCACATACAATTAGCAGTTTGAAGCATGATAAAAACATAGCAAGGTATAACCGTTCTCTCAATTTGTCGGCCATGATATTTTTTTGAAGTTTGCCAACATTTTAAAATCATATAAATGTGAAAATAAAAAAATGAAATTGTTCGAAATTGTTGTTGCTTGAGATTGAAAATGAAAATGTGTGTGTGAGTTTGTGAGTAAATTTAAAAATTAAATTGTTTGGAAACGTCAAGAATTTTAAAAGTGACTCTCAGCGGTTCTACCTTACTATATTTTTATCATGGTTTGAAGAGTATAGAAACAAAATGGTACGCACGAAATGTCACGAAAACAATTTTCAAAAGCAATTCAGCAACATGCATATAAGTACCACGGCGCAATAAACAATTGAAGTAATAAGGCAGCATTCTCTGTTCATTTGCTGACATTCGGCTGCCTTATATTTCACAATGTTGCCTTTATTAGTTGAACGTTTTATGTGTTGCTTCTTTGGAAGAATTTACTTATATTTCGGGGCAAAAATTAATAATGCCTAACCCAAGCTGTGTAATTTGCAGAAAAACGTGGACTTACGAAGGCGTCCGTTTGTTCCATTCACCAGCAGAGCAGGTTAGGCTGAATAAGTTGGATATTTCAAATATGTAATGGCGAAGCCATTTCTGGCACCATCAACTTCTCCGAAAAATTATTATCCCACAACCATGAAATAGACCTTGCAAAAAATGTGAAAAAGCTATATTTTAAGTGCAGTATGCATTTCCGTATATATTATTTAAATAAGCACTTGAAAGGCGAAAGGTATAATCGATTAATCTTTATAAATCTCCCATATTTAAATTTATTTATTTAAACCTTATAACCATTTATCAGGGCTGCCAGATGTTTAGAGTCTAAAACCCGTAAAAAGACAAAAAGATGGGGGTGGAAAGTCCGTACGAAATCCGTACGCTGAAATTTGTTTGGCGAGCAAAAAAAATTCTTTTGTACTTAGGTGAATACAGGAATCGTACTTTCAATAATATAAAAAAGAAACACATATTTCCACTAGTCCTATTTATTGATTGCTTCACAGACAACCTTATTATTTTCCTGACTAGAGCTTCATAACAAGCAGTGTGTTCTAGTTTTATGTACATGTAACAAAACTTTTCAGGTGGGTTGTCGACCCTACCGAGTAACAGTATAATGTTTGAAGCGATGGTTAAAGTTGGAAAGAAAGTTAGGGTTTCTTTTAATTTTACGCGACAAAAACTACCAACAATCGAAGGCTACCAATAGATTGTTATACGTAATTTTAAAGGCCTATAAATCCTGTTCTCATGTTTGATTTGTAAAATCGGGTGAAAAATAGTCAAGCTGTTAATAGATAAGTCCCTCAAGTACGAAAATAGCGGATTTTTTAATAAAAAATGGAGGGTTCAGGAACTATAAGAAACCTATGCGATATGTGTAAAACACGGCAAATTTTTACAATATGAAAAAAACACTCGGAAAATACGTACATCTTGACGGAAAGCTAAAAATCCATACGTTAAATCCGTACAACCATTTGCACTCCTGAAAATCCGTACCGTACGGAAAAATCCGTACATCTGGCAGGGCTGCCATTAATATCACGTGTTGCGTTTTTGTATACACTTTGCTGATTTCAGTTTCTAATTTCATCTCTTCATAAAATTATCAAGATTTGTCTATGCATCCGTCGGTGAGTCCTTGAAAGTATTCTTTGTGCAAAACCTTTTTACTAATTTTGCCATTTTGAAAAGTGTTTTTGCCTCAATACATCGAATTGTACGGCATTAACTGTCACTTTTAATTGGTTACTGCATTGTCTACTTTTATTAAGATTTTTGTATGCATTTGTCGGTGAGTCCATGAAGTATTATTTGTGAAAAATCTTTTGTACTAATTTCACCCCCAACTTAACATATTTTTTACATAAAAATATCAGTTTGTGCGGCATTAACATGGTGTTTTGAAAACGTAGTTGGCTCTTTAATCTAGAGTGATATTGACACTTCTCAATCTGGGTGGTCTTCGGTATCTATGTTCTTGATTGCTTCTCTTTGTGTGAACTATTCCGTGGATTTAGTACATCACATTACTCTTATTAGCGTCAAATCTTTATTTATGTTTCTAATTATTATTTATTACATTTGCTGTAAATCCTAAATGCTCTTTGTTATTGTTAGTGTTTGTCTTTCAATACTAATTACAAGCGTAATCCACAAAATTGTTTGTTGAATTAAAAATAATAAATTATGCTTAAATTTAGTTAATTTAAATGGCTCTTTAATTTTTCAAATAGGGATGATTCAAAAGAAATTTTTAGTATAATGTATGTATATATTAAATAAAAAGCTTAAAATTATTACCCCTTTTGTAGTCAAAAAGGGTATTTTTATTAATATTTCTGGGCTTCACCCTTTAAAAAAAATCTAAGGGGCGAACACTTCCAGTAAGGTACAAAAGAGAAGGTAGTTTCATTACTACTATTTTTTTATTATAAACCAGATTTTTGACACTTCTCCAGATGTAAATATTAAGCGTAGATTTGCCACATTGAAATTTTTTGGGAAGGGAGACTTTTTGTTTAATCTTTAGTATTTAATACAGGAGTAAAATTTACATAAACAAAATAGGAAGTTGGTGTGATCCATAAATAAATTTAAATTAATTTTTTTCAAGTGCCTAAAAGTTCCTTTGAAGAGTGATGCATGTGCAGAGATGAGAAAGTAAAATAAAATCCAGTTTTCATATATTTATTTATCAAAAACCTTTAGATACTGATTAATAATGATTTGTTTGGTAAGTCATTTTATTTTAAATAGCATATACAAATTTACATAACATGTAACAAAACATTATTCTAGGTTGTAATTTTCTTAATTTTTTTGCTGAGCAGAATTAATGAGGATGTGCCCAACCAATGCCCGGCATGTGGAGAGTCGCCACATGACTCTCGGCACCTCTTCACATGCCCATCCAGCTAACGCCGCTATCCCTGTGAACAGACATTGTGGAAGTTGCACACTTCCTGGGCCACCTTTTACGACAACGGTGAAAGCCAAGCCGACCCGAGCGGGGTTTAGTAGCCGCTACAACAACAACAACAACAACAAATTAAATTAGTCTTTCTTATGGGTCGATTACGGATGGCAACCGAACTTCAGTTGGGTTTCCAGTGGCTGAAACGGTATTGAAGATGGCAACTGGTTTACCGTTTTAAAAATCTGAAAATTCACTGCGGGAAATTCTTTTAATCTCTTTTTGTCTTCGCCTTCTCGTTTTTGCCGTTATAAGTTTTGACAAAAGGTTTTGAACAAACCATTATATCACATTCCTAGGCAAGTTTTGAAAGAATATTTTCTATCCCCCCAACCCGCACTTGACTTGAATGTGATCTTAACAATATCAGGTATTCTACGTTTAAGTTTAGCGGCTGTGGCTCCGACACAGCCTACAGGTCAAGACATAGGCGCTGGACTGATCCTTTTTTTAAGTTAACGATAATAGAGTACTTTAATACTTTTGATAATACACACTTCGTTAATTTTATTTTGAAAACTCTTTTTTCAGACACTTTTATTGGGGTCACTGGAGACCCCATGCGACTGATTGTGTGATAAAATCTGACTGAAATCACTGCATGCAGTAAAGTGAGAATAAGTAAAATGAGAGAGAAGAACATTAGTACTCTAGGGCTAAAGATGAAACGACACCATAGAGGTATCGATACTTTTACTTGGAAGTAGTATCTATACCTACTCGTATCGAAGCTTTTGGCTATGAGGGTATTTGTGTGAACAAAGTTATCGTAAGTTTTTTTAGTCTTAAGTTAATTGTTCTATGGAAATCGTAAACTCTCAATAATAAAAGTAAATTTCCTACATTACTTGAAAGTAAATAAAACACTATTATAGCAGACATATGGTTTATATACTACACTAGCATTGTATACTTGCGGTGACCGTATGTCCTTTATTTTAAAGGACAGTCCTTTATTTAAGCCCCCTGTCCTTTATAAATTTTTTCAAAATAAAGGACGCCTTTTGTCCTTTATTTCTTTAACTGTCCTTTAAACCACCTCTGCATGTTTCACGGAATATGAAAAATAAAAATGTCCCTTGTACAATATAATGAAAACCTTCGCCAGTTTGTTAAAAGTTTTCAATTTAATCTGTAATCTTTGTAGAATCTATAAAGCACAGGGAAAGTTGTGCTCAGGATCGTGTTGCATGCTGAGTTTCCAGTTCCACTGAACGAGAACAATAAACCCCCTGCTGCGCAGTGGTTCAAAACTGGCATCTAGTGTTCATAATTCAATGGAGCCTTAATTATGAACACTAAGTTCCAATTTTAAACTACTGTGTGCTGGCTTCGGCGTGCAGTATGAATTATGGTAAACGCATTTTGGGAGCAAAGGATGGCGAAGTGATGAAAAGGATTTCATTTTTCGGAATCGGTTAATTAACTGGTAAATATTTGATTTAAATTACGATATGGTTAAGGTACTTTTATCATACAAAGTGTATGTACGTATTCCCAAATCATTTTGAAAAAAAAGTCCTTTATTTCACGGTGGTTAATATGGTCACCGTATGTATACTACATGTCTGTCGTTTTAAACCAAAATCATACCACCGTACAGTGGCTTAAAGCTGGTTTTTATACTACGAAAATAAACGTGGTATAAAGCGAGTATAACCATAACCTGACCATAAACATAGCTGCAACTCTGACCATAAACACATCTGCATATGTAGCCTCAAAATGACTATATTTACGAATAGTTATCCCTAGTTTCTGCTGGAAATCGTTTCTTATCCCAAAAAACTAGCAGAACTAGCAGATCTCATTCGTTCTTACACTCTTATTTTTTTGACTCTCCTGTCAAAATGAATAAACAAAAACTCGCGCCACATACTTGCTAGTTTTGCGTTTCTTTACTATATATTTATTTCGCTCCCTGTGAGCGTAATTCTCTCAGTTTTCCCATTCTTCTTCTTTCTGATAATTATCTGCTAGGAAAGAAAAGTAACAAAGCTAAAGAAACAAAACATTATGCGTACCAAGAATGATAGAATACAAGATTGCGCCGATCAGAGAGGATTTTTGAGAATAACTTTTGTGTGACGTCAGACTGGTGCAATTGCGAGAGAGAAATGCCAAAACGTGAGCCAGAATGGAAGAAGAAAAAATGTTGCAAGGAAAACGTAAACAAGTTGCACAAGTGTGACGTCATGCAAACAACGATTCTGTCAAATTCGTTAAGAGAGGAATATCGGTCCGAGATCGGCGCAACTTTTGTATCCTCTCAATCGTGTATGCGTACTATATGTCGGTCACATCGGAATAGTACCAAAATCCATAGTATGCATACCATGGTATGCAAACAATATGTCTATCAGGAATATTACATAGCAGAACTACAGATAATACTTCGGAAAATATCATTTAAGAAAAAAAAAATTCATAAAATATTTCAGCGAAAACAGTCGTCTTTTGTTGTACTTT
>NW_023467708.1:0-6416 GCF_013731165.1 Rhagoletis pomonella
CAATTTATTCCCTTAAAATTATTCACTTAAAATTAATTTGTTTACTTTTCTCCGGTGGTAGGATACTTGATTGCTGTGATTTCTGGCAGAGCTCCTTCGTCCTTTGGAGGTCCTTAATGTCCAGATATCTTGGATAACTTGATTGATGAGTCTCAAACTACGTCAATTTAAGTTAGTTGATTGTGGGCACAGAAAATAAAAATTAACACTTATTGCTTTATTTCTCCTTTTTTTTATCCCAAGGATACTTTTTATAGCAATATTGAAAACTTTGATCTTAAGGATTGTCCGAAGTCCTTTTCCGATCAATAATTAATTTTTATATTCTTATGGCCCCTTCGTTGGGCGCCAGATAAGAACTCGCGGGTTGACTTGTCAGTCGTTACTCTAAATTGAGTCTGACTTTATTTAATTATACAATTCTTAATCTAACCTAAGCTGCTGTCGGTTGTTGTCGCTGTCACTGCAATTTTTAGGAAGCTGTTTCCTTTTGTTTTATTTCCATAATGTATTTGATGATGCTTCGGTTGCTGTCGCTTCCGCTGCAATTTGAGGAATCTATTTTATTTTGTTTTATTTCCATAATGTATTTGATGATGCTCCGGTTGCTGTCGCTGCCGCTGCAATTTTAGGAATCTATTTTATTTTGTCTTATTTCCATAATGTATTTGGTGCTGCTGCCAGTTATTGTAACTCGTTGTCTGTTGTGCTATTGCTTTGTCATAATAATCATTATTCCAGAGAATTTGATATTTAAGACATTTGTGCAGGTGCACCAGATGTGACATCATTTGAATAGCTAAGATTATCAGTGTCAGCAGTTTTGGTGGGTTTCTGAATATCCACAGGAGCAAATGGAATAGGGGAGTTGCACCTTATGACTTGGTACTAAATGTTAGGGCAGTTGAGGTGTTTATTCGCGACCTAAATATGTATTTATGTATATATGAAGGGTTAGTTAATGGTCTCGCCTAATAGTTAAAGAACTACTGAATCATTTTTAACAAGCTCGAGGCCCAGCAATTAAATAAAACGCAAATCTTCGTTCTAGTGATATTTCAGTTGTCGATATTTTGACCTCAATCTGAGGTCATCTTCAGGACTGTAAATATACAAACACGATAGCATATTATTAACTTTAAATTATTACAAACATACATTAAACACAACTTACACTCTTGATTGTGCCTGGTGGACTAATTGGAGTCCTCACTATTAGCGAAAACCATTTTCATAAAAAGAACAAAAATAGCATCCAACAAATTTTGGATTTTTGCTTAATTATGAAGCTCATTCAGAATTATTACGTCAGGACCGATAAAGAAAATACTTATAATGAGAATAAAGTATACAAAACCGCTACATGTGCTCCGGGGATATCTGAGAGCATTAAACATTATAATATTTATGACAAAGAAAAGGTCCAAATAGCATTCACATGCAGCAACACACTAGGAAAAATGTATAGCAACACTAAGGCTAAGACTCCTAGATACGAGAAATCTGACGTAACGCGACAAAGTATATGTGGGGACAATAAAAACTAAATTCAAGACAAGGATTTCCGCACACAAATCAAATATAAAGTTAAGGAACAGCTCAGCTGACAATAAGACGGCCTTGTCAGCACACTGTAGGGATACGGGACACTATCCCGATTTCGATAATGTTGCCATTCTACAAGAAGAAAAGAACTATAATAAACGTTATATTTTGGAAATGTTACACATTACGAACACCCCTAATGAGAGAAGGGTCAACTTTAAAACGGACACAGACAATTGTGCAAATATGTATCGCAATTTGGTGTTAAATCGGCAACAACAATTCTCAACGTAGGTGTACCGTTCCGCCTTCCTTAATCAACATTCGTTCCGTTTCCCCAACATACCTTCATATAGTAACAATAAAAGATGTGCTTTTACATGAACATATGTTTGTACATATACATTAGACTGTCCTAAAAAACCAACATTGTTTTTTTTTTGACGCATACCCCTTCATTTCATTGGTGTCAAATCAGGAAATCAAATTTTATGCAATTCCAACCACGGCAACCCGTGCCGACTTACAGTCAAAGTTATCAGAATAAGCTTGTTGCAGTTCGCGTGTTTTGTTAATTTACTCATTTTACTTCTTTATAAGACGGTATTACTATACTCCCTACAGTATTAGGACATAATATTCGTTTTTGGTTTTTTACCTGGTAGTCAGGATTTTTTCCAAAGGACCATAAATTATGATATATTTCCAAAAGTTTATACAAAATATGGAGATATGGGTATCAAATGAAAGAGGAATTCGAAACAAGATAAACTATAACTTTTGTTTTCAATTATCCTTCTGGAACATGTCAAAATTTCCTTTAAACATATTATCCTTCTAGATTTTTAATTTTGAATGAGTTTTGAAGAATCTTAGTTTAATTTAAATCTTATTAATATATATAAGGATACTAATTAATTAATTAATTAATTAATCCCAACGGCTTTTTGCCCTCCATTCCCGCCCAACCGACACGAGGGGCGCAGTCCGCATGACGTACGGAACCTTTTTTTTTTATTTATTTTTTTTTTTAGTTTTTTCGTGCCGAGTAGTGGAAACAGGAGTTTGTTAAGTGTCGAGATCTAAAACTATTCAGCTACAGAATCAAATTCATCAGCTGATTGGATATGCTAAAGATAGTATTTCAATTATTGAGAGTGGAAATAATAGTTTTCTTTATAGTAAAAATCGAGTCCGATACGTCAAACGTGCTGGAATGACAGTTAAAATCTTGACATAAACCACGGAATGATTCGTTTAGTTCAAAATTAGTTTTGCATGGCTTTAAAAATAGAGGTCGAAAGTGTCTTGACATTCGAGAAGGAACATTAAAATTTACCGCAAACAAGGAGGGCCGGGCTATTAATCCAGCCAGTCATTAATTTTACGATAAATATTATACCCAGCATTTCTCTACGACTTACGAGTGTAGGCAAATTTATGAGCTTTAGACGACTTGTGTAAGGGGGGATTTTGTAATCTGAATCCCAGTTAAAATTACGCAATGCAAAAAGCAAGAATTGTTTTTGAATTGATTCAATCCTTTCTGAATGAACTTGGTAGCGGGGATTCCAAACAATAGATCCGTATTCTAGTATAGGTCTAACTAAACTGGTAAAAAGAACTTTTGTAACATAAGGATCTTTGAACTCTTTTGACCATCGCCTTACAAATGCAAAAACGCCTTTGGCTTTATTGACTGCAACATTAATATGATGGTTGAAACTCAGTTTGGAATCCATTGTGATACCAAGATCGACAAAATTGGATACCTGCTCCAGATTATAATTTGATATTGAATAAACAGCTGGGTGAACAGCCCTCCGAGAGAAACACATAACTTTACATTTTTGAAGGTTTAGTGGCATATAGTTTGTATTATACCAACTAACCACGTTGTTCAGATCCGCTTGTAACAAAGACCTTTCTTCGATAGAGGACAATGTTTCAAAAAGTTTCACATCATCGGCATACAATAAAATTTTTGAATGTTTTATTATAGAAGAAATATCATTAAAGAATATCAGGAACAGAATCGGACCAAGGTGGCTTCCCTGAGGAACTCCTGAATAAACTTTAATGATGTTGGAAGAACAATTATTAACAATAACTCTTTGTGTTCTATCAGAGAGGTAAGATGAGATCCATTGAAGAAGACTGGGCTGAAAGCCGATTAGGTCGAGTTTACGGATGAGTAACGAGTGACATACTTTGTCAAAAGCTTTACTGAAATCGGTGTAAATTACGTCGGTATGAGCATTTTCTCTAAAACCGTTTGAGACATGAGTTGTAAACTCCAATAAATTAGTCATAGTAGATTTTCCTTCAGAAAACCCGTGTTGAGATTGTGTAATTGAAGAAGATATAGAATATGTCAGCTGGTTAACAATAATTGCTTCGAATAATTTGGGGATAGCGGAGAGTTTCGCTATGCCTCGATAGTTTTCTATAGACGACCTGCTGCCGTTTTTGTGAAGTGGTATTATGAAAGACTCCTTCCAGGCTGACGGAAAAACGCCATGTTTAAGTGACAAATTGAATAGAGTTGTTAAAGGCTCGCAGATGTTCTCAGCGCAGTTTTTAAGAAAACAGGTCGGAATATGATCAGGTCCAGGCCTAAATGACGTTTTTAAGGTTTTTAAAGAGTGTAAAACTTCATCGGAAGATATTACTGGAATATAAGCACAGTTGATTGGACAAAGCTCGTACGGATAGTCTCCACTTATAGGGAAGTCTACAGAATAATTGGACCTAAAGAACCGAGCAAACATGTTGGCAATGAGTTGGCTGTCGCTAGATACAGTGTTGCGATAATGCATAGCGGACGGAAAACCATGTGCCTTACGCTTTGAATTTACGAAACCATAAAATGATTTAGGATTGTTAATTAAATTCTTCTTAATTTTACATAAATATAATTATAACATTTCTTATTTAATGCAAAGTAGCTATGCCGCAAAACTGAGTACCTTAGGTAATCACTGTGTAAGCGCGTTCTTTTATACAGTTTAAAAGAGTGCGACATTTTATTTTTCAATTTTTTAAGCTCTTTAGTGAACCATAATTGTATTGGTTCTTCATGAACAATATTACGTATTGGCCATTACTTTCGAAACAAATTGAAAACAGTATCATTAAAGTGCTCAACGCTACGCTCCACGTCATCTCTATATATTGGCCAAGATAACTTTGAAAGTTCTTTGTTAATTTTCCTGATATTTGCTTTCGCAAAAACATATCTAGTACTTGAACTTGACTTATTATTATGTATTTCATTTATGATTTCGTAGCTTAACTCAAGAGCAGGATGGTATGCATCTTCCGGCAAAACTAGGGGATCACACCGATTAATAGAGGCCTTCGGAACATCATCAACGTAAACGAGATCCAAGACCTTTCCAAACTTATTTGGACATATATTTACTTGTTTGAGGCAAAGTTCAGCCATTTCCTCCAGAAATACATTGTAACTATCTCTATATGAAACTGGTACAACATCGGTGTCAATGATGTTCCATGAAATATGTGGCAGATTTAAATCGCCCAAAACAATCATAGAATCGGATGCCGTAAGCATTGCATTTACGGTCTCAAGTAAAGAAACTAGCTGCATATATACCGATACGGCAGAATTAGGAGGGATGTAGCAAAGAGCTAAATAAATAAAAGTCTTTCCAGCCTGTACACGTATACATTTAAATTCGGTATATTCAATGACAGGAAGACTAACTTCCTCGGATGGTATCGATGAATGCACCGCAAAAAGAACACCACCGCCGATTCTGCCCACGCGGTCACTCCTGTATATTTGATATTCATTTGGAAGAATTTCGGAATTAAAAATATGAGGTTTGAGCCATGTTTCGGTCAAGGAAATAATATTATAATTGCAGTCAAAACCTTTTAAATATAAGTCAGTTAATTTGGTATTCAAACCTCTAACGTTTTGATAGTAAATACTTAAATTAGACTTGCGAGTTAGTTTTTTGAATCCGAATTAAGATTAGAAATTTTAGCTACGTTATTATTACTTTTATTAGGTTTATACTCAAACTCGCGAACAAACGCCCCGGTCGGCCAAAATGAACTATTTAGTAGTGAATCAAAATCTTCGGAAGCTACATCAATTTTAAAAGATGAAATATCGCGATCGTATTTAAAATTAAATTTACGAATAAATACATCTTTAGTTCTAATTTTAGTCGATATGTATGACTTTATATCATCCGAAGAAGTATCTTTAGCAAATCTAGAGACAAAGATTGATCTTCTCGGAGGAATTACAACCAACTTTTTGGTAATGAAGTCTGATGTGCGGGGCTCCGAATTATTCGGAGGAACTAAGTTAGACAGTGGAGTCTGAGATGTTGATGGCAACACTGTTAAATCAACGGTTTGACTATTTTTAGACGTAGACCTAGTGGATATGGCTTTAGAAATCGGAGGCTCCAATGCCTGAGGGCATGGAGAAGATAAATTAATAAGTTCTAAGGACTGGGATGGAGGATTTTTTTTACTAGAATCCGTGGCTGTCTTTTTAGGTGGACTAATAACATGCCCACCTTTATTTTCTCGGCTATCCTCAGAGTGTGGAGGGTCGTCGAGACAAGTGAAAGACCTAAACATTTTTTCGTAATGCTTAAATTTCTCAACAAGCGCCGACAGATCCTTTCCGATCTCAGAAAAACCATTTCTGGACTGCCTGAAGAATTTAAATAAATCAACTTCGGTTGATCTACATTTTTGACAAGACCAACGAAGACCCTTACCCTCGTTAATAGCGTCTAAAACTCTACCGCTCAAACCAGCACATTTTATATGGGAAATCCCATCGCAGAGCCAGCATGACACATAGGAGTCGCTTTTAACGT
>NW_023467709.1:0-6415 GCF_013731165.1 Rhagoletis pomonella
GGCGTGTGGCTTTGTTGTTGTTAGTGACTTATTCTGATATACTACACCTCCTTTCCTAAAAAAAATCGTGAATACATATGAACGATTTTAGAACTGTAATGCAGTTGAGTGGATTTATTTTCTTTTGTATATTTCATTTGATACTTTTGATGTTTTTTGTCGTTTGTTGTTTGTTTACAAAATTTTTCTTGTGATACAATGTTTTCGGTTTTGTTTGTTTTATTTCAAGTGGATTATAATTCATATGTTTGTTTACTTGTTAATTTCAGACTTGTTTTTAGATTTATTTTTTTTTTTGAATATTTTGTATAGATAAGTGTCGGGTTTTTGTTTATGATACTAATAACTAACATATTTTGTGTACAAAAATATTTCTTTATTTATGGTCATAAAACTTTAAGTGTGAAATTTATTAATAAGTAAAATTTATGGGTAATTAAAATTTAAGTGAATTTACTCAAATAGCTTAAGCCTATTTTTATGTATTATGATCTTCTTACTCTTATCGATTAATTTTATATTTTCTACATTATATGGAGTTAAAGAATAATTATTTTTTCATATCAATATTTACTACTCTATAGGGCCCTTTGTATCTATTATCTAACTTATGACCTGCTTCATTTTTAACTAATACTAAATCTCCTAATTTTATTTCCTTATATTGAAGATTTTTATCATAATAAACCTTTTGTCTCTCCTTAGCTTCTTTTACCAATATGTGAGCTCTTTGTTGAGCTACTTGTAATCTATATTTTATTTCTTTCTCATAGGCCTCATAGTTATAAACTGGGCTAATTGTATTTTCTTTTAAAAATTCGTAAGTCAGAGGTATTTTTCCAAAAACTAACTCGTATGGGCAATAACCATGAACCGTAGATGGTGTTGTATTGTAACAGTATGCAAAATACTTGATATACTCATCCCAATCATCTTTGTTAATGGATATGTAAGAACGAATGTATTCATTAAAAGTTCTGTGGCTACGTTCAACGGTGCCCAAAGTTTGATGGTGATATGGGGTAGAAGTCTTGTGTTCAATTTTTAAAAGTTTACACAATTCCTCAAATACGTTGTTTTTGTATTCAGTCCCCATATCAGTTATGATGGTCTTCATACAACCATATACCAAAATAAAGTTTTCAAAAAATGGCTTTTGCCACCGTTTTCGCGTGTTTGCTCGCAATTGGAATTGCTATCAGATACTTTGTCAGATCACACACTATGGTAACCGCATACTCATTTCCACATACCGATACGGGCAACGGTCCAATTGTATCAATTTGCACCGTATCGAAGGCTTTTGTGGGAGTTTCCGTTATCACCATTGGTTCTTTTAAATTTTTATTTACTTTATTTTTGCTGCATTCCATGCATTTTTTAATGTGATTTTTTATATCATTTTTCATGTTTTTCCAATAATATTTTTGTTTTATTTTATTAGTTGTTCGATTGATTCCTGGGTGGCCACCAGTAACAGGATCATCATGATACTTTTTCACTAAATTTTTAATTGTATCTTTATCAGTCACATGCATAACCTCCGGAGTTAATGCAATTGTTAAGTTTTTGAGAACTTTGGTACCAATTTCTTTAAATGTGCTTACTCGAGTATAATTATTCTTGAACAATTTGTCTCCTAAGGACAACTGTATTTTATTTATTTTCAAACTGTCGGCTTCTTTCATTAGCCTGGCAAAGAATTGACCTAAATCAATATTCGCCTCAACAATTGAATTATTAATACTTGAATTGCCGGCTTCTTTTGAAAGCCTGGCAAAGGATTGACCTGAATCAATCTTCGCCTCAACAATTAAATCATTAATATCTATTTTGCTACAAATTTTCTTTCCCTTTTTGAACTGCAGTTTCGGGGGGTCGAAAACGAGCTGGGCTAGCTTTTTAACTTCACATTTATTTAGCGCCTCATATATTATTGGGTTCTCAATGTGACTTTTTTCTTTATTAATATTTTTATTTTTTGATTTTTGCTTAGTTTCCGATCTCGTCGCAACTTTTAGTATTTGACATGCTTTAATTGACATTTCTCTTAAATCATTTATATTGATGCGTGAAAGCGCATCCGCCACGTAGTTTTCTTTTTCAGCTATATACTCCACCTCAAAGTTATATTCCTCCAATTCCAATCGAACTCTAGTTAATTTTGATGAAGGGTTTTTCATCGAAAATAAGTATGTTAAGGGGCGGTGGTCTGTTTTAATCAAAAATTTTCTGCCATAAACGTATGGTCTAAAATAAGTTGTAGCCCAGTGGATTGCTGCCAACTCTTTTTCAATTGTAGCTTTATTGCTTTCACCTTTTGTGAATGCTCTTGACGCATAGGCAATTGGTAATTGTTTGCCTTCATATTCTTGACTAAGAACTGCGCCGCAGGCAAATCCACTAGCATCTGTTGTTATACAAAATTCTTTATCGAAATCTGGATATTGCAAAATATTTGGGTTAATTAATGCCTCCTTCAAGTAGACAAAAGCTTTTTGACATTCTTCTGTCCAATCGAAGGAAACATTCTTTTTACATAACCTTGTTAAAATTCTAGAATGTTCTGCAAAATTTGGAACAAATTTTCGGTAATAGTTACAAAATGCTACAAATCTTTTAACTTCATCTGCTGTTTTTGGGGTTGGATAATTTAGTACAATTTCAAATTTACTAGGATCAGGCAAAATTCCTTTATTTGTGCAGTTATGTCCAAGGTAAGTAACTTCTTGGTTAAAAAAATAAACATTTATCCGGATGTAACTTTAAATTGTATTTTCTGCAAGTTGAAAATACATCTCTCAAATTTTTTAACATGTGTTTTTCAGAGCACCCTAATACTACCAAATCATCCATATAGAGAAATGCTTGGGATGGTTTAAGACCTGCAAAAGCAAGAGTCATCATTCTTTGAAACGAGTTTGGGGCTACTTTTAAGCCGTATGGCAATCTTTTGAAACGATATGTGCCATTGTCTGCCGTAATCGATGTTATGTCCCTAGAGTCTTTATGTAACTCAATTTGATTAAAGCCGGACATCAAGTCCAAGCATGAAAAATATTTAGCTCTACCCAATTGATCTTGTATATCATCAATTCGTGGCAATGGGAATTTATCTGCGGTTAACTTTTTATTTACTTGTCGATAATCAACTACTAGTCTCCATCTTTTATCATTTTTTCCCGGTAGAGATTTTTTGGGTACCAGCAGAATTGGGCTATTATATTCTGACATAGACGGCTCTATTATGTCATCTTTAATTAATTTATCTACGTGTTTACAAATTTCGCTTTTATGAGCTTGTGGGATTCGGTAATTTTTTACATAAACTGGATTATCATCTTTCATACGTAGTTTTTGCTTGTAAAAATTATTAGTGGTAATGGTTCTGATTCTAGTGAAAATATATCTATATATTCTGCACAAAGTGCATTAAGCTGTTGGGAAACGAATTTTGGAAAATTTTTATTTAATCTTTCTAATTTTTCTTTAGCATTATTTGCTGGTTCAGTTTTATTATTTATTATTGTGTAATCATCTAAGTTTTCTGTGTTAATTTTGAAATTTTGAATGGTTGCATTTTTGTCTGTTGTATTTATGACTCTAATAAAGGTTTGATTTGAATTTACTAAGGTATTTGCAATAAAAACACCTTCAGACAATTTTTGATGAGGTATCAATAATTCAGTATTGCCATTTTCAATATGGACTTGTCGGATTACTTCCGATCTTGCTGGGATTGTTATGCAATTAACAGTTGGTCTATTTGTCATTTGTATTATTATGTTTTCCGGGTAATCATATGGGCGCAGTATCAGGCTGTCTCCATTTTTGCTATAATCTAAAATGCAATTATATTTTTTAATAAAATCAAGTCCCAAGATTCCATCGCAAGGAATTGGGAAATCATCTTCGACTATATGAAATTTATGATTAATAAGTAAGTAATCATCCTTTAAATCTGCCTTGACTGTTCCAATAGCACTAGTTAAACCTTGACCAATGCCCTTTAAATCGGTTTTTTGTGAATAATTAATAGTGACATTACTGTCAATTTGACCCTTTTTTATAATTGATATATCCGCTCCTGTATCGATCAGGAGGGTTGAAATTGAATTATTTAGAGTTGTTTTGGAAGATATGTAGCTGTTAAGGTGTAAATTGAAAACATATAGTTTTTTATTTATTGAGATGGAGTTTGCTGGTTTTCCTGTTGGTTAACATTTCTTATAGTCCTGGTACGATTAGAGCCTCGTGCTCCAAAATTTCGTCCTGACCTTTGGTTATTTGATCGATTATTATTGTTATAACTATTATTGTTATTAAAGTTATTAAAGCGTGATGGGTATGTACGCCTTTGGTTACCTCTATAATTGCCATATTGATAACCTCTGCGGAAATTACCGCGAAAATAATTTTGTTGGCGTATGTGCAATAATGAATTAGGGTTACCTGTAATTTCTGTGCAACTATTTGTGAATTTCGATACAGCCTCGTTCATTGAAGTGAACGTTCCAGCTTGCATAATTGTTTTCACCTTATCATTGGAGCAATTCTTACACATGGCTTTCACAGCTGTTTGTGTAGCATACTTAGTTGCGAGGTCTGTTGTTAAGCCATCAGATATGTATGCTCCCTCTAGTGATTTCGTTAATTTTTCAATTTCTGCTGTGTACTAATTACCAGTCTTACTGCGCTGTTGGATGTTCAGGAGTTTTGCTGTTAAAACTTCTACTGACTCACCCTTTATTGCGTTTTTTAATTTTTGTTTAATTTCTTGTATTGTCGTCTCATTGCTTATGAAATTTCTGGCTGTGCCTTTTAGCTTTGTTTTTATCATAGACACTGCAATAGCCTCATGATTTTCTTTAATTTGTTCGAGGATATCAAGTGCATCTAGAAAACTTGGTAGGTTTTCGGGTTTGCCATCGAACTCGGGCAAAATCGAAGACGCAGTCTTGATGAATGCTACTGTTGTTTGCGTCATACTTGTTTCGGTTTGTGTATCTTGTTCTGCAATTTCGACAAAATTTGTTTGTGTAGATATTTCTTCTTGCACAACAATCTCTTTTTGTTCTTCCTCGGTATCCGACGTACCTTCGAACAACCAAATGTCGAAATCGATCTCGATATGTTGTTTGTAAGAGGTTGGTATTTCAAATTCAACGTTATACCTGGATAACGAGGATACTAGTTTGTCTCTAACGCTTGAAAATACCTGGTAGGACTCCAATTGGTGAGCTTTTGTTAGGGTATTATTAACTCTACTTATGAGTTTACCTATATTGTTTAGCGATGACAGTAGAACATTTAAATGTTTCTTTACTGTTTCAGTTTTAATTTTTATGTTCTTACATATGCACTTATAAGATTTTTCCGCGTTTATTTTATTTTCAGTGAGTTCCTTCGAAATTTCTTCCCACTTCTCCATTGAGAGAATGAATCAATAATAAAAAAAAATGTTTATTTAAACCTTATCCAGACCGTCAGCGCGGCTCTGGTATCTCTTTTTAAGAATTTTATTGTGGGTTGTGTAAAATTTCAAGAATAAACTCACTGCGTTGATAATGACGATAACTATAAGGTAAACTTTTATTGTATCCAAAGCTTCAGTGTGGTCTATTATCTGAACCGTGTTTACCACGTTAGCATTTGGATCACTGACCTTCGATTCTTTACCTCCCATTTTTAAAACAAATCAGTAAAAATTTTTCTTTTCAAAATTTATATATTTTGTTTTTTTTTTTTTAACAGCCAGGTTCAAAGCCTGCCTTTCGCATTGCTCTTGTTATTTCTTCTGTCTAAGTGGTTGGGGTGAGTACATCATGCATTGGAGGATCTTGATTTTTCTTCTCTGCCTCTAATGTGAACTTCTCCCATCTATCAAAAATGGAGTCAAACTCCTCCTGGGAGATTTCTTGCATGAGAACAAGGAGGGAGTGAAGAGGACGAAAAAAAATTATATAATTTAAGGAAAGCCAAAAATTTAAGGAAAGCCAAAAAAAATCTATTATGAGACTTAAAATCTTCCTTTTAAAAAAAATTTTTTTTTTTTTTTAATTTGATAAAAAAAAAAAATTACTTATTAATTACCCTAAGCAGGAATCTGCTACTTGGCTGGCGGTAAACGCCGAAGAGTTCTAAATATTAAAACTTATTCTATATATATTTTTTTTTTTACCATTACATAACTTCGTTCCTTTGGTTTGAATTAATTTTCCTCTGGTAATAATGTATTCAGCGGCAGAAGATTGCAAAACGTCCTTACTTATTGATAGCAGCTTATAATTGAATGAACCAATTGCATCCGTTCCTTTGGTTTGAATTAATTTTCCTCTGGTAATAATGTATTCCTTCGTGTTGTCCACCGCATTATATTGTTATTTGTTGCGTTGGTGTTTTTTTTTTTTTTTTT
>NW_023467710.1:0-6414 GCF_013731165.1 Rhagoletis pomonella
GGACGCATTAACAAAAAAATGTATAAAGCAATGTGTTTGTTAACTTCAAAATTAATTTTCGAAGATATTGGCCAGGGAATGCTTTAACTCCAAAACGTAGATTTGTTATCTATAAATAGGTGAAAGCTATGCAAATATGCAAACTCATTGGTGATTTTCCGTCGGCATATGGGTCGCAAAAATCGTTTTTTTTTTTTAACGATTCTTATTGTAGTTGCTACACTATTTTCAATGCAACAAATCCCAGTTTTCTAACTGCCTTAGTTTTTTCACAAACTCACTTTAAAGATGGACGCATTAACAAAAAAATTTACAAAGCAATGCACTTGTTAACTTCAAAGTTGTTTTTGACTTTTACTGCAATACTCGTAGATATTATTTGTAAATAATAGTTCTGGAGTCAAATGCAAATCCATTTCCCAGGCATGCGCATATGGATACTTGTAGTACATACAGATGCGATCAACTAATTAGCAACGAAATTCAAAATGATATTGTTTGCAAATTATGTTTATTTATTTATTTTTAATAATTTCCTTTAAAACATAATTCAATCTATAACAGAAACCACAATAATAAAAGTTGAAAAGCTTGCACAAATTGCAAAATAATAAATCAAACTTCAAAAAATTGTTATAAAAATTTCAGAATTTTTAATTAGAATATTTAGAAAATTTTCGGGTATGCAGTATTGTAGTCCATTCAATTATAGTATATGAAAGTCCAAGCTTCTAGTCGTTAAAAATTACCGTTAATTTTTTAGAATTTTTTTGTGGAGGGTTGTTTGCATTTTCTTCCATATAACACATGAACAAAATTTTTTTTTTTGTATGGGAAAAAACAGCAGTACCCCAACAAAAAAAAACCTAAGAAATCAACGGTAATTTTTAACAACTTGAAACTTGCACTTTCTTATACTATAATTGAATGGACTACAATACTGCATACCCGAATTTTTTTTTAAATATTCTAATTAAAAATTTTTGTGACCATTTCTTGAAGTTCAATTCGTTTTTTTGCAATTTGTGCAAACTTTTAAACTTTTATTATTGTGGTTTTTGTTACAGATTGAATTATATTTTAAATGAAAATCATTAAAAATAAATAAACATAATTTGCAACAATATCATATTGAATTTCGTTGCTAATTAGTTGATCGCATCTGAATGTATGCATGTACATATGTACTTACATACATGTGTACATATGTACCCCATACACATACTCCAAAATCATTTATTGATAACGTTCTTGCACCTGCACATAATATTACATATATGTAAGTACAAACTTTAACTTAAGAGTCGACTTTATTTCGTCTACTAATATGCCCCAATAGTTTTGGAGTCAAATGAAAATGCATTTCCCACGCATACATATATGTATCTATATGTACTACATGCTCCATTAATTGACAACGTTTTTGCATGCATATATAAGTACATCCATACATACGTGCATATTGCTGGCTAAGTACCACGCACATATATATCTACAAATGTACATATATGTACAACTCACGGCAGCATACATACACACATACATAATTAAGCGCATATTCAAATACAACAATAACTATTTCATTCCTAAACGCATGCGCATATTTCTCAAGGCCAAGTAAATTCATTCATAACAAGTAAGAAAGTCTAAGTTCGGGCGAAGCCGAACATTAAATACCCGGCGCAAGTATTAAATATATGTTTTTTCACCTTTCCGAAACCTTCCGCTAGATGGTAAGCCGCGGTGTATCAATTTTGAGTAAATTGGCGTCCTTCAATTTCGAAATATTGAAGTTTCAAGCATTTCTGAAATTTGCCGTTATATGATAAGCGGCCTCAATTTTATTCCGATTTCAATAATTTTCAAAATTTCGCTTTCATGTGGCAAGCACACTAACCATACCCAGTTTGGTACAAATTGGTAGAACGGTTACCGAGATACATATATGTGATCATAAGTGGGCGCTGCCACGCCCATTTTCCAAAATTTTACCATAAACGTATTTCTTGGTAAAGAATTGTTGCAAGCATCAATTTTGAATAAATTAGCTTTAATATTTACTGATTTATCGAAGATTTTGTATTTCTCTAAATTACCGTTATATGGGATGTGGGCGTGGTTATTGTCCGATTTTTTAAATTTTCGGCCATTTAGTATGCTGCATCAAGGCCAACAACTGTGCCAAGTTTGGAAGAAATTGGTGCAGCGGTTACCAAGATATACACATGTAAGCATAAGTGGGCGTGGCTACGCCCATTTGCCAAAATTTTATAATATTCTTATTTCTCGTCTAAAACTCATTGCAAATATCAACTTTGAGTGAATTATCATCAGTAGTTACTAAAATATCGCTGTTTTCGTTTTTCTGAAAATTACCGTTATATGGGAGGTAGGCGTGGTTATTGTCCGATTTTTAAAATTTTCAGCCATTTAATATGATGTACTAAGGCCAACAACTGTGCCAAGTTTGGAAGAAATTGGTGCAGCGGTTACCAAGATATACACATGTAACCATAAGTGGGCGTGGCTACGCCCATTTTCCAAAAATTTATAATATTCATGTTTTCCGTCTGAAACTCATTGTAAGTATCAATTTTGAGTGAATTATCTTCAGTAGTTACTAAAATATCACAGTTTTCGTATTTCTTAAAATTACCGTTATATGGGAGGTAGGCGTGGTTATTATCCGATTTCGCCCATTTTCAATACCATCCGTCCCACGCCCAAAAGAAGTTCACGTAATAAGTTTCGTTAAGATATCTCAATTTTTACTCGAGTTATCGTGTGCACAGACGGACGGACGGACGGACGGACAGACAGTCACCGCTTAATCGATTTCTCTTTTCATTCTGATCATTTATGTATACATTTGTCTATATCTATCTCGATTCGTTTTGCCTGTTACAAACAACCGTTATGTGAACAAAGTTATAATACCCTTGTGCACAAGTGCGCTCGGGTATAAAAACAACCGCAGCACATCTCCCCGCAAATTCATCACCAACAAGCGCAACTTTGTCAATCCGACACAAAAATTCTAAAATCTTAAAATGAAGAAATCTCGGCCAGCCAAGTGAAAAGTGGCAATTATTTCTCTATAACCAGTAAAATAAGTTATCTCGAATCTTGGCAATTTTTGGTAATTTTTGACAAAACACTCTATTTTTCTGTTCCATACCAATATTTCAATCATTAACTAGTATTTTAAAGTGTCATTTTAATAAACATTAAATAAAAGTGTACGTTTTCTGCAGGAAAATACATTAATTTTTTTTAATAAAATCAAAACTTCTAAAATCACAAACATATGTGGTTTTATCGGAAGTTCACAGATGTAACTTGGCAACTTTGCTCGTTTGCACATTTTTCGGTCCGAAATTGTAAAATTTTTGTCCATGACGCGCCACGATTTTTGTACAGGTGGGTCAATGTGCCTTGAACACCATTTACATATATACAAAAAAATTATTTTATTTATTTTTTAATATTAAAAATTTCTATACTTCAAAGCGTTTATAAAAGTATATTTACATATATGCACGGACGATTTTTAATATTTTTCATCCGTAAGCAAATCTTCAGTACCATAAAAGATTCAAACACATCAAAGTACAAGCAATGCAATGTCCAAGCTAGTGCTACTCCACTGTACATGTGTATATGAATGTATGCATGTATGCGTGTAAAAAATGTCAATTCCAGTTGGTTTTTAACCCATTTTGCGGACATAGTTTTTTTGGTTTCAGCTGGTTCCAACTATTAATGAAGCACAATTTTTCTGGTTAATCTTGATGAAAGTTACATGTATCGTCGAGAACATGGTTACATGCAGAATTTTAAATTAATTAATATTCTTCTCCATATAAAATGTACGAGTATGGCTTTATTAAATGTAAACTTATGCGAAAACCTAAATATTTCGTCAACCAAGGGTTAATTTTGGTGGCGTCGTGACAATTCGCAGAAATTTAATAATTTGTCTGCGTTTGGAGGAGGGCGAGGGGAAGACGAAAGCAGAACAATCGTACATATTTATGCACATATTTACATTTATAAATGCACACATATTTATGCGTTTGTCTTTTTGAATATATGAAGAATTTCATATATGTAGTGATTTAGAGATTGGAATTTGAATGATGTACTGTGGCGCGTATGCTAGAGGCGACGCAACTTTTTGGCGTCTCGCCGTTTGTCTTGGTTTTTTTTTTAATTGTCATATCCATATTCCATTTTAAATTTTACTATTAGCTTTATTTAAAATAATATAAATGGATATGTAGGTACAAACGCATGCATAATTTAACATAATCGCTCAAATTTGCCAAAAGTTACTGAAAGCTTTATTGTAAATGTTTTCACTAAAATATTAGTTATTGGAATTAAAATTTTATGCGAATCCAATTTTTATTCCCATTTTTAGAAAGCGCAAGTATGTATATGTTCGTGCCACAAAAATGATTTCATAAGTAGTTAATTTCAAACAGAAATATGTATGTATGTACACTGGCAAAGTGAGTGCATCCTGTTTTTTGTTTAATAATTGCAATGTCTTTTAAGTTAAACTTTTATGTTATTTTCGACGGGTTTTGCGGTTTCATGCATATAACAAGTGCAATTTGTGAAAAATAGCGCTAATTTATTTTTTTTTAATTTATTAGCAAACGGTCATGCGCATTTTATTCTACAAGAAATTCCCTTTTATTTGGTAAAAAGTTCAAAAAGCCCTCAGCAATAAATAATCATTAAAAATTAACCGGATTTTTTAGCCGCTTAAAACTTGATCTTGTTCCACTAGAATTAAAAAACCGATCTATCTGCGTACTCAAAATTTTTCTAAAAATTCAGATTAAACAGGTCAAAATTTAGACGAAAATTCGTTGAATTTTTCTATGTTCTGTGTAAAGTTTGAAAGTTTGACTTGTATAGTTTTGATTAAAGCATGAACCACATTTTTATAAAAAGATAATAAAAAAAATTTAATTGAAAAACATTGCAAATATTAAGCAAAAAACACCATGCCCTCACTTTTGATTGCCAGTATATGTATGCATGTACATACATATGTGTGTAAACTTTATGCCAAACTATCATTATTTTAAATTGTATTTGCATCTTCATAAAAGGAGAACAAGATAAAAAATTTAACAAAAATTACAAATTAATGAAAATTATGTGAAGATTTACCATATTATCGTTTATTTGCTCACAAAGACATCACATTTCATGTTGCCCAACATTGTATTACGTTATCAACATTAAATTCAACAGAATTTTTACATTCCGACTTGAACTTTTCTAACGCTGTTAATTTTTCGTCCGCGAATAGTTTTCACTTTCAGTTTGCACCTTCTCTATCTATCTAAGTTCTCTGCTTATATATGGGGCATATTAGTAGACGAAATAAAGTCGACTCTTAAGTTAAAGTTTGTCAGCCCCAAATAAGAAGAAAGTTAGTATGTACTTACATATATGTAATATTATGTGTAGGTGCAAGAACGTTATCAATAAATGATTTTGGAGTATGTGTATGGGGTACATATTTACATATGTAAGTACATACATACATACATTCAGCTGCCATAAACAAATTATGTTTATTTATTTTTAATGATTTTCATTTAAAATATAATTCAATCTGGAACAGAAACCACAATAATAAATGTTTAAAAGCTTGCACAAATTGCAAAAAAATGAATCAACCTTCAAGAAATGGTCATCCAAATTTTTTATTTGAATATTTAATATATTTTCGGGTATGCAGTATTGTAGTCCATTCAATTATATTATAAGAAAGTGCAAGTTTCAAGTTGTTAAAAATTACCGTTGATTTTTTAGATTTTTTTGTTGGGGTGTTGCTGTTTATTTTTCATACAAAAAAAAATTGGTTCATGTGTTATATGGAAGAAAATGCGAACACCCTCCACAAAAAAAAAATTCTAAGAATTCAACGGTAATTTTTAACGACTAGAAACTTGGACTTTAGTGTACTTGATTGAATGGACTACAAAGCTGCATACACGAAAATTTTCTAAATATTCTAACTAAAAATTTTTAAATTTTTATAACAATTTTTTTAAGTTTGATTAATTATTTTGCAAATTGTGCAAGCTTTTAAACTTTTATTATTGTGGTTTCTTTTATAGATTGAATTATATTTTAAAGAAAATTATTAAAAATAAATAAATAAACATAATTTGTAAACAATATCATTTTGAATTTCGTTGCTAATTAGTTGATCGCATCTGTATGTACTACAAACATCCATATGCGCATGCCTGGGAAATGGATTTGCATTTGACTCCAGAACTATTATTTACAAATAATATCTACGAGTATTGCAGTAAAAGTCAAAAAACAGTTAACAGAAGTTAACAAACACATTGCTTTATACATTTTTTTGTTAATGCGTCC
>NW_023467711.1:0-6413 GCF_013731165.1 Rhagoletis pomonella
CGAGCTCAAAAGCTAACCGCGAAAAAGACTCTTAGCATAGGTGACGGCAAAGAAAGACGCATAAACTTATTTTACCGGTAAACTATGTTTAGACTGTAACAGTAAACGAATTCCCCAAAAAGTTTTTCCGGATGTTGATGTTGAATCGAAGTTTACGCATTTTTATTCGCCGAATTTTTGATGTCTATACATCTTTGGTTTCGGTAGGGGTAAAATTTGCGAAGCTGTAACGCATATCCCAGCACAAAATTTCGAAGGGCTTAGCATGTGTATTTCAGCATACAATTTTTATTTTCATTAGAAGCACCCTGAGTTCGCTTGCCAAATGGTTGCATACATTTAGGCTTATGCATAGTAAGAGGAAATGCGCTACAATTGATTACACTATGCGACAGTCAAAATCGGGATGGGATGAAACCAACGGTAATTGTTATATCGGTCAAAAACAAGTTTTACGTGGCCCGGCGTTTCGCTGGGTCACGTCTAGGAATCGAGATATATCGATTTGAAGTTAGTAACTATCATATAGGGGAAATTGTCACCTTCGGTGGTCTTTTTTTTGACATAACTCGAGAACCACTAGTCCGATTTTGCTCAAACAAATTTAAAAAAATTAAAAATTACAATTCCTTTAATCTGTTAATATAACGTTTTTCTATATACTCAACAGTTTTGCCGGTAAAAATAAATGTATGAAAAAAAAAACTATTTTTGCCTAAAAATAACGGAAAAAAGTGTCACGTAAAGTCACATAACCTATAAACAAAATGAGACATAGATCATGAAAATCAATATATGCGTTTCGCTTTTATTCAAAATTAAGTAAAGGTATGAATTTCAAAAATTTGCTCGACATATGCTCAAAATTCCTTCGAAAAAACATTGATGACTTTTTTTATGATTGTCAGAATTAAAGAAAAAGTAATAAACAAAAGGTTATTTGATTTTTATGGTAGCGGTAACAAACTAAAAAACGGTCATAAATGTGCGTGGACAATTAAAAGGAAAAAAGGAAAGTGCACTTTTTTAATTATTTGGGTGTTTTCCGTTGGCTACCTGCATGATTTTTTGTTATAAAATATAATCGTAATAAAAGTATAAAACCGAAATGAGTGCAAATTGTCCAGAAAATATCAATTTATTTTGTTACGTTTGTGGCAAAAGAGCTTTTTTCAACAAATACTGCATTACTCACTGAGCAAGAGGAGCGCGCTTTTAAACTTTATTTTGATTCTGAAATAATTCGCGGCGTTTCGTGGGTCCCAGAATTTGTACAACGTGCTACAATGGTCTTAACATGTGGATCCAAGGGAAACGTAGTTCACTTCGTTTTGGTGTACCAATGATTTGGACTGATCCAGGAGAGCACAATTCCGACAACTGTTACGCTTGCGCAAACAAAATATGTGGAGTGAATCGTAAAGGCCTTAAACGAAGAGTTTACATATCTGTTAAAAGTGCACAAATACCTCTACCGCATTCGGATGAAATACCAATTCCACCGCTTCCAAGTCCTGACAGAGAAACTTCTTTTTCTATTGAAATAATGAATCAATCGGATTTCACCTATAAACCAACACCAGAAGCCGGCCCATCGAACAAAATAGTTCCAATATCACAAGCACGAATAGACAACATTGTTGCAGAATTAAACCTTTCTCAACGTGAAGCAGAAAAAACTTGCCCAGCTTTTGAAAGAAGGCAACAATTTGGAGCCTAATGTCAAAGTCACCGGATATCGAAGACGACAATTGCTATTCCAACAGTACTACACACTCAACGAAGGGAACACATTTGTTTACTGCCACGATATAAAGGGACTGATGGAGGCGATGGCCATTAATTATGTCGCAGCTGATTAGCGAATGTTCATCGATTCTTCGAAATCAAGCCTGAAAGTCGTTTTGCTACATAAATATAATAAAAAACCAAGCATTCCCATTGGCTACAGCACAGACATGAGCGAAACATACGATTCCATGAAAATAATTTTGGATAAAGTTTGCTACACTGATCACATGTGGCGGATCAGTTGTGATCTGAAAGTCGTGGCGATGCTAAGAGGTCTCCAAGGAGGCTATACGAAAAACCTGTGTTTCTTTTGTCTTTAGGATACCCGATTTAAAGGAAACCAATACGAAACGCATGACTGGCTTGCTCGAGATCCAACGGAGAAAGGACACAACTGCGTAAATGATCCACTGGTGCCAATGTAGAACGTCCTCATGCCCCCTCTCCATATCAAACTGGGAATCGTAAAAAATGTCATCAAGGCCATTGTGAAGCAACCGAAAATTCTTGATTATTTGAAAAATATTTTCCCACCAATCAGCGAAGCAAAATTGAAGGAAGGTGTTCTGAATGGGCCGAATATACGAAAGCTCATGAAATCAAAGGAATTTAAAGGTGCTTTAGACGGTGATGATTACTTTGCGTGGAGGGCAGTGAAGAAAGTCATACGATATTTTTTGGGAAGTACGCGAGCACACAATTAACCCGCTCTTGTGACCAAGATGTTGCACTACTTCCAGAAAATTGGAGTGAATATGTCCCTCAAAATTCACTTCTTGCATCACCATCTCGAATATTTCAGCAAGCAGCTAGCCTCAGAGTCGGATGAACATGGTGAGCGCTTCCATCAAGTGGCAATGCCCATGGAAACGCGATATAAAGGCAAAAGGCTCAATTCGCTGGTGGCTGAAATTTGTTGGTGGTCGCAAAAGATGTACGATCCCGACAATGAAGATGACGAAGAAGAATATACAATGGGAGTTTCCTCCGAGGGTAAGTCACAAAAAATGAAGTTAACTGACTGATTAGAAACAATTGATTTTTTCCAGATGAAGACAGATCCTCATCCGATACAGACTCTGAACAAGTGGGCGAACCACCACGCAAGAAAGTAAAGGGCGCAAACAAACGAAAATAAGTTTTGCGTTCATCGATTTTTATAACCTATGTATCTATGTAATAACCTAATAATTACCTGTAATAATTTTTAATTTTACGTGGTAATAATAAATAATATATAATAAATATTATCTAAATTCATTGAAACATAAAATCAATGGCCCGTAGTCATAGTCAAAATAAAGTCGACTTTAAAGTTAGTTGCAGCTTTTTGACATAATTTTCAATGGGATATCGGTCAAAAAAGCTGCAACTAACTTTAAAGTCGACTTTATTTTGACTATGACTACGGGCCAATAATCTTGTCAAAATGAGGTACCTTCACTTAATTGTGAATAAAAGCGAAACGCGTCCATCGATTTTCATGATCTATGTCTCATTTTGCTTAAAGGTTATGTGACTTTGCGTGAAAGTAATACGACTTGCCTTTTTCCGTTTTGGATTTTTTATGAATTTAAAAATTAAAAAAATTTAATATTTTAGGAAAAAAAAAATTTTTTTCTTCATACATTTATTTGTACCGGCAAAACTGTTGACTATATAGAAAAACGTTATATGAACAGATTAAAGGAATTGTAATTTTTAATTTTTTTAAATTTGTTTGAGCAAAATCGGACTAGTGGTTCTCGAGTTATGTCAAAAAAAAGACCACCAAAGGTGACAATTTCCCCTATAAGATAGTTACTAACTTCAAATCGATATCTCGATTCCTAGACGTGACCCAGCGAAACGCCGGGACACGTATAACTTCTTTTTTACCGATATAACTTTCCCCGGTAGTTTGAACCCTTCCCGATCACTGACCCCTATTATTTGTCTCACAGTGTTATTAGCCGTCATCGATTCGCCATCAGTTAGCAAGTGGCGAAACGAACGAACTCAATGAGGTACAACCAAACTTGCTATCGTCTATCCGTGCTAGCTAACTTTGTTGTTGCGTTCACATGCAAAATTTTTTCGTTAAGCGACCGGAACTCAAACAAAGCGAGCGAGAAGTGGCGAATCGGCGACGGCATGACATCCTATGACACCCACAATGCATAAGATACTAGCCGTCACCGATTCGCCAACAGTTAGCGAGTGGCGAAACGAACGAACTCAATGAGGTACAACGAAACTCGCTATCGTCTATCCGTGCTAGCTAATTTTGTTGTTTTCACATGCAAAATTTTTCGTTAAGCGACCGGAACTCAAACATAGCAAGCAACGAAGTGGCGAATCGATGACGGCTACTAATTCCTTATTAACAATAGGACAATTATCGGGGAGGCTCAAGAGGCCCCCAACAAACACTACCGAGAAAATTATTCCCGGAAGTTTTCTCGTGAAGTATGTAACCGTGACATATATAACCGGCTGTTGGTGAGCTCTGACTCGTTTTTAAGCAGTATTTCGGTTCATGACCAAAAAAAGAAAAAATATCAAATCGTTTTCCCCAGACACAATAAAGCTGCTGTTACCCTCTAAATCCGTTATCAAAAATGTGACAAAGGAATAGTTTGAGGCCAGCGAAGATTCTGAAAGCGAAAACTAATTAACCAATGATAGTGTACACACATTTTATAAATAAAGGTAGTCAATATATTTAAATAGTAAATTATTGGCTAATATATATATTTTATTAATATAACCTATCTGTAATACAAATTATTTCTATTTTACATTTGACAAACAATTTTGAGTAGATAGAGGCAATAAAATATTTTTTGCCGCATAAAACTTGAAAATCTACCTATATGCGGTGTTTCCAAGATATTTTAACGCCCTTGAGTCACAAGTATATACAAATATATTTCATCAATCATGCCGATAATGTCATGTATTAAAAGAATTAAAAATGAAAATGAATAAAAAAATTAAATCAGCAAAATGAATAAAATTAAGTGAAATTAATGTTTAATTTCTAACCTAACCTACATTTGTATGTGTGTAACTGAATCGGCTTTATATATAAAAATATTATCCTAATTTTCGAGGTTGACTCCCTAATCTGTTATTAGAAAAAGAGATTAGCCATGCAAAATTATAATTAAAAATATCTCAGATTAAACCGATAACTTTTTGGTGTCCAACCCAGTTTTATCGATTATACTTGCGAAGAAGAGGAGGAATGTCAAATGTTAAAGTAAACAAAAATTGACGCTAGTAAGGAAAATAGGCTTGTAAAGGTATTTTTAATAAAATATTCAGTTAAAATATAATTAAATGGCCTAAGATGTGTTGCAAAAGAAAAGTGACCACGGTGGCACAGAGAAGAAGTTTAACTTTTCCTCGAGTTGTGTGAATAACAAGCAAACCAATTTGACAGCTAACGAGCATTGACTGAGATTATATTTATATGTAAACGTACTTTTATGCTTTGCCGTTCGCATATGTATACACATCAAATTTCATAAGTACCTAGAACTCACGCCTTTTTTTTTCGCCGTCAAAACACCACGTAGGAGATACTTGCGCTGCTACCTAAGAGGATATATCGTGCTAACTCCTAACTGCAATCACTCCGACCTGAGGCAATTTAAAAAGCTTAGCCCTTTGTATGATATAAGGTGATGTTGCTAAAATTAGCCTCGGTCCGTCTGAATGTGAAAATTATGTGTTTGTTGTATTTTTGGGTTTTGAACTTGGGTATACTTGAGTTGTTTTTGCTCAACCGATACCACCTTGTTTTAATTTACCTTGGTGCAGCAATAAAGGACATGAGCTTTAGGCTGAAGAGGCGCAATTGCGCCAACACACTCTGCTGATTCTGGCAGTGGAGCTGGAGTTAGTGTGTCTGCGCCAAAAAAATTACGCCGTTACCCAGGCCTACCCTGGGATTTCTTCCACCAGCCCACTAAACCTACGTTTCTACAAAAATACCCATATATTTCAAATGGTACGTTAATTTGCAGTGTGATGTAAGGTAGCCAGTAAGTTTCAAGTTCAAGGTGTATTTCGGAGTTCCTCTGGAAAGGAGCTATGAACCTCTTTGATTGTCTTATCCCCTTTGACTTCGCCCATTGAGCAGAAATCTGAGAGTATTCCCAGCTAGCTCCTACGTGGGTCTGCAGTGTATCCTTTATGTAGATGTACCACAGAATAACTCGGGACCATGCAAGCGCATTTTGTATTAACGCTTTCCGAGGGCTCACTGCCCCTTTCGTTACCTTCAAACCCTTCATGTTCCGGAACCCACCACAGCGTTATGCTATTGTGTGCTTACAGGTGGTTCAAGAGTTCACTAGCCTTGATGACGTTTTATAAGAGTCTAAGGCCACTTATGTTTTGAAGTTTGTCTACTTCAAGGCATATTCAACAAGGTAGAAGTGACAATTCAATCGAGCCTTCTCATAGCTGACTGTAATGTCAAAAAATGTAAACAAAGAAATTAACCCTTTGTTTTGCATTACCCATATTAGATAAAACTCGATATATTTGAAATGAAAGTTTTTGTATATATGGAATCAGCTTCATTTTAGTTACTGCATTTTCGTTTTAATGTAAATGTGGAAATGCATACT
>NW_023467712.1:0-6413 GCF_013731165.1 Rhagoletis pomonella
GTTACAAGAATAAATTCTATACCCCTGAGATAGTGAGGCATCTTTTTAAGTAGCCAAATACGCTGCCTTCACCTCTAAAAAAATAGCTATGCATTTTTCCTTCTTGCGACGATGTTTTCCTGCTCCAATAATAAACAGGGTGCCACCTGTTGTCGTGCTGCTGCAAAAGCGTAACTCCAAATCCTTTTTTGGATGCATCAACGTGAAGCTGTGTTTTGGCCTTCTGCTTATATTTCTGCAGAACTTGTTCGGCTACAAGAGCCGTCTTTAAATTCTCTATCGCTTGTATTTGTGCGCAAAAACCGGCGAACTACAAAAGCCGAATGGCGCTTTATTTAATTCGTACAGCCCTTCCTTTGTGACGAAGGCAGTGTACATATTTAGGACTTTTTGAGGTTCATCACGCAAAAGTATTTGGCGTTTTGCATATTTTCAAGAACTTCTTCTTAACTATCTTTTAGAACAAACGAGTTTAACTTGCGAAAATCTATGCACTGCCTATAGCAGCCGTCCTTCTTTTTTGCCAACACGACTTTGCTAGCAAACTCAGAAAATGACTCTCTTTTTATGTCCTGCTGCAGCAATTGGTTGACTTGCTTTCGTACTACTTCGTTTTCTGGTGCTGATAAGCGACTTGGACTGTCACTGGAATGGCGATGTTACTGCAAGTTGGTACAATATTCAGCTTAATGGGATAGCTCGACTGGACACTCGATGGTTTATAGTTGTTCAAACAACTGCTTAATCGCTTCCCAATACTTCAATTCTACATCAGAATTCAGAATAGTGTTCGACTACGTTGTAAACTGAGATCGACTTTCTCGCCCGCTTCTTTAGTAAGTCGTAGCCTACAATTACGTCGACATTTATTTTACCATCGGTAACAAGAAGGAAAGTGAAGCTTATCCCCATTAACTTCGCTGATGACCACAGAGCCTGACCCAGAGTCAGCTTTGGAGCCATCAGTGAAGATTCGACAATATGGTCTGAGGGGGTCTGTGAGGGGAATGAGGCCATCCAATCTTCTCCTTCTTCTGAAGGGCACAACACTAGTTTTGGTTCGGTTAGCGGTGAGCCCATTTCCATTACACCAAGTGTCAATCATATTCAGTATTGTTTGCGCTTTCCTGCAAACAGCCGGCAGAGATAGGCCCGTGACTAGACAGACCACAACGTCCGCATAGGCTTCAGGGAAGATATCAGGGTCATTAAGAGTTACAAGAAGAGATCAATTACCAGGCACCAGAGCAAAGAGGAGAGCAATACCACTACCTTGAAGGCAGCCCATTTTGATTCCGTACGTGGCATATTGATCTCCTTCTGCCTGAATCCTTATGACCCGCTGCGCCAGAATTGAACGAATCCAATTTACCAGCAGAATTGAGGGTATTGCTAATTCTAGCAACCAGATTTTGCAAAGCCATCGCACAGGATTTGTCCGCCTGATTGGCATGTTGATGCAAAGACACAGGATGTGATGAGAGCGCCTCCCTGCGAATGCGCAACTCTACCAATTGTTCCAGACATTTTAGCATGAAGGATATCATGCTAATAGGCCTGTAGCTTCTGGGGCTATTATAGTTATCCTTACCAACCTTAGGTATTAAGGCGACATCAACCAGCCTCCAAGGTTGTAAGCAAGTGCAAGAGACGCCGTGAAAATTCATCGCGTTCCTTGTAGAAAGTTGTATATAACACTTTGGCTACAGCGGTCAGCAGCACATACCGGTTAGAAAAAAAAAACAAGCTGTCAAGCGCAAGCTCAACGCTCTTATGTAGGTTTGGCACTCAGTACGGCAATCATACCAACTACAATTACATACTAGGTTCTTTCCCTAACAATCTGGACCGGATCCGGTAATTAGGAAATAAGCGAAGAGTTTGCTCTCAAAAGTGGAACAAAGTCCAGAAGTACGGGAACGCAAAAAACCACATTTCGTGCCAGAAAAACAGCCGATTCACGTTGGTTTTGTTTTTGTCACTTAAATGCAAACACTTAGAAATATAATTCCGGTTTCACAAATTTGATTTTAAGCATATAATGATTGAAAATACATCAACAGGACATTCGACATTCCTGAAAAGCACCAAGTAAATGCAGGCAACATGTAAATATGATATGAATTTTGGCACTTTATCCATTTTTACCCGGAGTAAAAGTCCGGGCTGTTTCGGGCAGGAAGAAGAACTTTCGCTCTTTATTACCCATTTTGTTGAGTACGGTAATGATTTCTGGGCTGTTTCGGGCACCCACTTTTGAGAAAAATCGGTAATAACTCGGATTTAAAAAAAATAATTAACGAAATCCCGTTGATAGAAAAAAAGAATAGGATGGTATATAGTATTGAGAAATTTTTTTAATTTTTGGGGATAGTTGGACAATTTGAAAATCGATATTCATTGTTTTTTTCAATTTTAAGTTGCAGATTCTATTTATTATTAATTTAGATTGCTTGGTAAGATAAAAATTTCAACATCCTGGCTAAAACCTACCCTAGAAACCTGGAGATTTTTTTCAAAATAGCCCAAAATAGTTTCCAATTATAAACATTTTGAGTTCTAAGACGATTAAAGATTTATATCAAAAAATTTTTGACCTTCAAAGACGATTCACTAATCCGATATTCTGATATTGGGGGGAGCATTTGAAAAATATCTTTGGACATGTAGAGCAACTCAGTTCTCTATTAATATCATTAAAAGAATAAAATTTTTTTTTTGAACCGGTCTAACATACTTAGGCTGTTCACGCTTGCCTGGTTATCAGGTTATATGGGTAAAAATTACAATTCTGTAGTGTATGTTATTGTTGTAAACTGACAAAAAAATTATAAATATAACCACATAACCAGACAACCTGATAACCAGCCAAGTGTGAACAAGCCAATTATGTTTACTTGAAAATAGATAACTGCGTCTCGGTCAAGCTGTTTATAGAATTTTTCTTTCAATGTGCAACTCAAACCGACCGCCGTGCTTATTCATACCAAAATTAATTTCGCAAAACGCCGATGACTTTTCTACGGAACCCACTTTAGGCAACTCTGTCTTATGGCACCTTCATTCGCCACAGTTCTAGCAAGAAACCGGTTGTACCTTGACACAGTGGTTCCCGCATTCCCTCCCTCTCCAGTCGACTGAGAGGAAAACGTAACCATCACCTGATTTCCAGGAAAGTGAGTCTCTAGAAATACAGAGAGAATCTCAACCCTACTCTCCGTTAAGGAGCCATCAGGACTCTTGACTGAACCCAGCTTTGTGGTTTGGTCCTTTTTCCGAACTATTACCAGCCTATCCTGCAGTATTATTCAAAAATTTTTAAGACATACTCGTGAAAATTTTCAGATGTTAGTTTCTTACGCATTTCCAGCTGTTTATGTATTTCAGCGCCGCTTAGCTTTTTTACGAACTCATATAACAGCGCTGCGCATATAGAGTCATAGTTCGAGACTGTGGTTGTTTCTAAAAACAGAGCTGTTGTGCCTTTCATTTTATTGTGTGCATTTACGTATTTCTGCTTAATATTCAGCTCATATGCCTCTGCATTTTCGTTAAAATTATTCAGCCACTGTCTAATCGAGATTGATACTGATTATCCATCGAAACTCGGGACGATTTTTGCGAAGCTCCCAACTGAGACACCGCAGCCATTGTTTAGATCATTTTGCATAGATAGCATAAACAGCATTATTGGATAATTTTGTTGTTGTTTGCTATTTATGCTATCTATGCACCATGCTAGGCAGTATGCACCTGATCGTGAGTAATGAATTGTTATATCGATAATACTACATGTATTTAAACGTCTATTAATTATTTTTTGATAAATTAATGCGCTGTCATTTGGTTGCTAAATTGTTAATAAAAGAAAAAAGCTTAAAAATGAGCTGATTTTTATGGCTTTATGCTGATTTTTGATCCCAACTGTACTGATTAAGTCACTAAAATATCTGGCCATCCTAGCTCCCACACACCGTATTGCGCACGTCTTTTGAAGTTTGATAAGCAGATTTCCCACCCTATTGCATAAATGCTTAGCTGATAATGGGTTTGATCTTAGAGATTTAAATCCACAGGATTCCTCTGGGTGGCAGACCGCACGTTTTACCAATGTCCTGCTTAAAGCTGTTAAGGTTTTGTAGATGTGAAACTTTCATAGACCATCTGGAAATACTAGTGACTCCTGAGGCTGTATAACCTTCTTGTTTTAAGTGAAGAGCACAACACTACTATTGGTTGCATTGGCGGACAGCTATTCTCACTAAACCAAGTTTCAATTATACTCAGTATTCTTTGCGTTTTCCAGCAAGAAAATGAGAGATGAGAACATGTAATGAAGCTGGCTGTCAGCAAACGTCTGCGCGTATATATTAAAACCGATATGTGTGGCAAGTAAGGAATTAGTTACCAAGCACCAGAGCAAAAAATAAAGTACGCTGTTCTGGCAACAGCCCAAAAAAATCTCCCAGCAACACTCTGACTTACATAAATCTATCATTTTTACCGGGCGTACAGTGAAGAAATTTCTATAGGTATTTCTATGTTCAAAACATAGTCTAGGGGTTACTCAGAACTGGTCAGTGGTGGCAGATAAAAAGCAAATTACACTCTCCTATCTACTATCTTTACTACTAATCCTAACTTTATCGACGTTAATTGCAGAAATATCCCTTTACTCACAATTCCTTAAGTTCAGAATTGATCAGGCAGAGCTTTTTTGCAGTTCCCTTCCCATATAAAATGTATATACATACGGCGGCCGCCATAGCCGAGTGGTTAGGGGTGCGAACTTCCACTCGATGGGACCAAGAAAGAGAAGCGGTCACCCATCGGCAGGCAATGGTAAACCTTCGAGTCGTGAAAAAGCTTCTCACAAAAACCTATTTCGTGTTCGGAGGCGTCGTAAAACTGTGGGCGGCACTTTACTGAACAAAATCTCTCTCTGCCCAACACTGATTTAGACTATCAGTGCTATTCTGGCTAAGATAGTTGCAAGCCCTTTGTAAGATATTTGAAAAACCTGGCCTATTGTTTTTGAAAGGTTTTGTTTATCCTGGCACGAAAGTTTTACAAACAGCTCCCTTGCCAACTTCAATTGTGAAAGCTTTTTTGACTGAAAGCACTTGCATAATATGTTGCTCGCGGTGCTCCACCAGTCGCAATGTCCGAGAGATCCGATGATCGAATCCTCAAGAAGCGGATTTCTTTTTTTTTATTAAATGCTTTTACTTTTTTAATACAATTTTCTTTTCATTTTTAGGTTTTATTGCTTAAAAACAGAAAAACAGATTTCGTGACTTTACCGAGTGTTCTTTTATATTTTGCGATTGTATTTTTATGAGAAGCTGTTTTTCATGGCAGATTAAACTCGGACGTTTTCCATTGCCTGCCGAGGGGCGACCGCTACTAGAAAATCTTTTATTTTTATTTTTTGAGTTTGGTCTTGAACGCAGGCCCTGCGGAATGGCAGCGCGCGCTGCTGATCACTATACTATAGCGGCCGCCAGAAAAGAGCCTTCAAGATAGTTACCAGAATTATCAATGCTCTTATGAAATACGCCAGTCATTAAGGTAAGCTTCCTGTAGATTCTATGGCAGCGCGCACATGATCAAAGCTCGCTCTGGTCATCGCGAATTTACGCCAGTTACGAACAAAACATATATCGTGGGAGAAGTTTTTAAAGCTTGCTATAGATTTAGGTAGTATGAATGCGTTCAGAGTAAGAGCTCTCTCTGATCGTACTAACCTGCACTTTTGCTTTTAACAGAGTTATTAATATTTATATTTTTTTTAACCATACTCTTAACTCTTTAGTTTTAATGGAATCAGCAATTTACAAGCCTTCGGGCCACATTTTGCCGCCCTGTCTAATGGATCAGTCACAGACAAGGTAAGATATTAATGTCAAGAAGTTTTGAAAAGAAAAAACTATATAGGAGTATTCCTTTAAATTGGCGGAAATCTGGAAAACCTCAGGAATTCCGAAGCTTTAAGCGAAAGATAAAAATTTTAATGCTCAGTATTTACGAGGCTTGAGTTTTGCAGTATTTCGAGTTAAGAGGAATTCCCATATTATAACTGAAACTAGTTTGTTACCTGCATAAATATACATATACTATCTCTCTCTCTCTCACACACCCTCTCCCTATCCCATCCTACAGGTGACGCCCGATATGGCACACTTGGTGCACCCCTACTGGAATCAATTCCCAGCTATGGATCCAATTTGGGCGAAAATACTAACAGCGTACATGATCATAATCGGTATGATTTCATGGTGTGGAAATGGCACGGTGATTTACATCTTTGCGACGACGAAATCATTACGCACACCTGCTAATCTTCTGATCATCAATTTAGCGATTTCCGATTTCGGTATTATGATTACAAATACGCCAATGATGGGTATCAA
>NW_023467713.1:0-6413 GCF_013731165.1 Rhagoletis pomonella
TCGCTTGAAATATGTACATGAAGATGTATGGAGGTGCGCACACTACACCAGCTTAATCGCTCTGACCAATAAGTTGTGGTGCAATGGAAAGACTAGCGAGCACATTTAAATTGGCGGCCAATAAAGTCCGTGGTGTGCGATGGATCTAATCCATTATAAACAAGAAATATTGCTGTTATATTTTCATTTTTATGATTTTTATTCATGTGGTTAGCAGTGGCAAAAATGTATGTATAAAATACGTATATTTATATTAAAAATTAAGTGATCAGTTATGAAACATATAACTCTTTACATGTTCTGTTAAAAAATATCTAAAATAACAAGCGATAATCCCCAAGTTCTATATCGTAGCAGTGGCCACATTGCGTGTTTGTCACAGACACGGTTTATGTCAAAAATTTTGACCTTCTAAAAATTATTGTATCATGCATGTAAGTATGTTGAAAGATAAAATAAATAAAAAGTCAGTTTGATAAAATACAATACAGATCAGATTATCGTTGAATTATTTTAAGATCTATTGCAAAATTTTATATAGACAAGACCAAAAAGTAAAAAATAAAAAACTTTTAAATATACATACCATCCTTCTATAAATGGACTACAAGTAGAAAATAATATTTCGCAGTCCCATAGAATTTCTTTTGATAACTCTTGATTTTGAAATTTTAGCTAGTCAATTTATGAGATTGAAAATGAAAAACGTGGAGCGTGGAAATTTGGTCTATTAGGTTCAGCGCACAGTGACGCTTAAGTGGGCGAAAATCGAAAAATTTGTTGTCTGCTATGTGAACGTGTTTGGTATATTTGTAAAGGTAATTCATTAAACAGAAATTTTCCCTATATAATAAATTATATGCCGCCAGGAAGCCACTAAATTCGACAAATTTTGTACTAAGAATATTAATAGATTTAGAGCAGAGGTGGCCAAAACTCACACAATCATATATTTTTATTTTGCTAAACGAGGAGAGAATGAAGAGAATAAGTCGCACACGCGGCTGATGCAAACAGTGTTGTCAACGATTTCGAGTTGCAAATGATAAAAAAAAGGGATTTTTTTGTGATATAAATAGTGTGAAAGGTAGACAATTTATTAAAGAATTAACCTTTTAATATAGTTTAATTCACTTTCATTGCTTGCTTAGATTTTTGGAATAAAGGAAAAGGGATTTTTTAGCATAATTTTAAATACATCTTTTTATTTATGTGCATATGTGTGTAATAATTTATTAATTCAATATTTGGGAATAAAGGGAAATAGCGCTTAACAAAAATATTTGTCGCCCGTGCGATTTCTTCATGGCACACCAGGCATTGTGCCCTCCCTTCCCATTACCAGTGTGACCAGGTTAGCCTTTGGAAGCTTGATTTAGCATTTGCAGAAATTTAAATCTGACTTCGTGGCTTTTTTCTGGCATTTTTTTTTTATTAAAATCTTCATAATAAAATTCGAACCGGAACTATAAAAATTAGTACCTGAGCTTCCTAAAAAGCTTCAATATTTCTAAAAACCAGTATTCACCGTTGAAGTATTACAATAAAAGGGCAAAGTTCTTTGAGAAAATACTGCGCGCTTCCACTCCGCAACACCTGGGTTCAAACCCTGATCAAAGCAACATCGTAAAAATTTAGAAAAAAGGTTTTTTCTTAACAGCGGTCGTCCCTCGGCAGGCAATGGCAAACCTCCGACTGTATTTCTGCCATGAAAAAAAGCTTCTCATAAAAAATACAATCGCCGTTCGGAGTCGGCGTAAAACTGTAGGTCCCTCCGCTTTGTGTGACAACATCAAGACGAACGCCACAAATCGGAGGAGAAGCTCGGCCAAACACTAACATATGTGTAAGCGCCAATCTATTATTATTATTATTATTATCGGCTATTCTATGGGCTTCAGTCCACTCTTTTTTAATTGGCTTTTAAATTTCGCAAAACTATTTTTTAACACAGTTATTTCATTCTTGGAATAATTTCCCGACTTCAGTTCTTGTTTTTGGGCCGCATCTATCTTTGCATTCATTGAAGAAATATTGCAGCATTCTGAAACTCGTAAAATTTCTCCACAAACTATGAACTTGACACACTGCGGATTTTTATTAAAGCTCGAATATCTTCGTGTTTTAAGCATTTTCAAGTGCACACGCGGTAGCAAATAAATATCTCATATTTGAGTGTTTTTATTTTATATACCGAAAATAATGAATGTCAAAACTGTTTTATGCAATGCCTAATGTTTTTGATGTAATCAATTCGCGAATATTCGAGCCTACTCTGTATTCAAAAAATTCTTAGGATCTTATTGCCTTAAAAACTGAGTATTCAAAAACTTCTTACGATTTTATTGAATTAAAAACTTATTTGCATATTTTTACTAGAACTTACCGTCAAGCATAGATTTTTTTTTCTAAATGTACTGACAACTATGTATTTTCTCCTCTGTAACTCTCCAAGCTTTTCAATTCAACCCATCTTTAACTAAACCCCCCCCCCCCCCCCCCCACTCCTTTCCCCCTTTACTTTGTTGGGCGTCTTGGCTTGCCTATCACCCCCCTTTACTTATTGAATACTTTTAACGGAAACTGGTACAGTACTGCAGCAGTATTTTCAGTTTATTTTTCGGCAGTAGTAAGTATTTCCAACGGCCACTGCATAGAAAACGCACATTTTGAGCAGGTTTTTTTTTTTTGTTTCCAAACTACGAATTGTCAAGCATAACAACCAAGCAAGAATCTCAGCGCCGTTGAGTGGTGTTACATAACTTTATGACTGTAATTTATTCCTCAAATCCATTAAAATTAGCAAAAATACGAAATTTTTCCTAGTCGCTCTGCCGGTACCAGTTCATATTATATTTGTATTAAACTATGTGGATTATATGGTATTTACCTGCTTTACAATTGTCTAATTTAATATAATTAAAAAAATTAACACACGATTTAGAGCAGTTTTTTACCACTTCGGCTGTATTAAACACATCTAAAAACCAAATAATCAATTATCAACACGGTACTTTGACAGCGCGGTGCGAACGAATGAAAACAAAGAGGGATTAAAAAATAAAGAAATCTAGTCAAGAATTATATTCTCTTCACCCTATATTCAGTTATAAAAGAAAAATGTGCGTTTTTAAAATTCGACGTTTGGCCGCCTAAATCGGCCAAATATCCCTCTGTGCAGCGGCTGAATCAAGACATCTGTGATGGAATCTGATTCGAATCGAAATTTTCTTTTTGAGAATACGGCTTTTGGTAGCGAGTTAGCTTTTTCAGTTCAAAATGTATTTGAAAGAAAAAAGTTGTTATTTTGTTTCATTCGATTCGTGTTTCATTCGATCACGGATGCCATGATTCGGGCCCATTTTTATGTGTTACATACATATTTATACGTTTTTTGTTGGATGTTTGATTGTTTTATAATAACACTGTGGAACAAATTCAGGTTAGCAAAAGTTAGGTCGAATGAGGGGTGAAAATAGAGGCTTAATTAGAAGACCCGTATCGCGGCGTTTGTTTATGTTAGTTAGAATTTTTTTTTAATCGACCTTCGAATTTTGCAGTCAAATGCAATAAATTTCTTCCCCTTCTTCCTCTTTTTCCTCGTCTTCCTCTTTATTGGTTCCAACCACCGCACGGGTAGCGATTTTTATTTATTTCGTACAAGCGAACTAATATCAAAAATAAAGATTCAGTTAAGACTCGAAACTCAGCAGAAGCTGATGTCTTTTAATTTTCGCTCGGTCGTGATAAAATTCGCAATCAATTTTTTTGGAACTTATTTCATTTTGTGAGTGATTTAAGTTAAGTGCATCGGTTTCATAAAAATAACAAAAACAACATTGTATAATATATATTGTATTAAAAATGTCGGAACCAAAATGTAAAATGGACCATTTTTGTAATGTTTGTGGACGTTTCATAGCAAGCGATGAAAAATGTGGCAATGCGAGTGATTGTTTTTTGGAAGCCTATAAACAATATTTCTCGCAAGAGTTTATCACTGACGTAAACTATGCCCCTAAAAAAGTTTGCTTTAATTGCTATTCAAGTGTTATGCAATGGAAAAGTGAAAAGAAGGCTATGCCTTTTAGTATACCAATGATGTGGTTAGACAACAGCCCGCATCAACAAGAAAATTGCTATCAACTACCATAAAACTTTGAATAGAAGGAAAGCAAAGAATAAAACTTATGTAGCAGTGCAAGTTTCCAATTGCCATTACCGCGCTCAGAATTCGTTCCAGTACCAACATACCGAAGTATTGATCTTCAAACAGATATCAGTACTACAACCGCCGCTGCTATATCCATGCATTTCTTCTCAGAATACGACCCTGGTGAAGGTACATCCTATGAAACATCAAAGGACCCAATCCTAGTCACACAAAAGCAATTGGATGCAATTGTTGCAATTTTGTGTTTGACCCAGAAAAAATCAGAACAACTGGCTTCATTTTTGAAAGGAAATAATTTGCTGGCGAAAGGTACCAAATAACAGCATATCGAAAAGGCCAAAAAGATTTAGAAAAGTTCTTCAATGTGAATGATGCAAAAAATTTCGCTTTTTGCAACGATATCGAAAAGTTAATGGAGACGATAGGGTTAACCTATAAAAAAGATGATTGGCGTTTATTCATCGATAGGTCACTAATCAGCTTAAAAGTCGTGCTTTTCCACAAGACGAATAGAATGCCTTCTGTTCCAATTGCGTATAGCACTGACACTAGTGAAAATTTCGATAATTTGAAACACATTCTGGAAGTAGTCAAATATAACGAACACCAGTGGCGCATTTGCTGCGACCTCAAAATAGTTTCATTGATTACAGGCTTAACAGCATCTGGCCGTCCAAAATATCCGTGGTTTTTGTGCGATTTCGATTCACGATACGGAGAAGGTATTAAAGGAAGAAACCAGTACAAACAGCATAACTGGAATAGTCGCATTGGACGGAAATGGCCTAAAGACAATAGGCTACACGAAAGTCTTGTTCCTGAAATGAAAATTTTGTTGCCGTTGCTCCACATTAAACTTGGCATTGCTAAAATTTTTTTGAAAAGTATCGCAAAGGGTTGTTAATGGTCCCGACATACGGAAACTAATGAGTCGTCAAGATTTTGACCAAGTTCTGACAGACCAAGAATTAAATGCATGGCTCGCATTGAAAGCAGTCATTAAAGGACTTTTGGGTAAAGAACGCAAAGACAACTACAGGCAATCTGTTGCAAACATGTTGGCAGCTTTCGATGAAATTGGGGTTAATGTGTCGTACAAAATTCATCTCTTGCATCAGCATCTTTATCAACTCGCTCAACAGTTGCCAACTGAATCTGATGAGCAAGGCGAACGTTATCACCAAACTGCGCTTCCATTTGAAATAAGGTAACTATAGTGTGCATATTTTGAATTCCTAGATTTTTATAATATCTTTGTCAGAGTGCACAATTTAAACATGTTAACGATTGAGAACTATTTTCGTTTCAGGTATAGAGAAAAGAAATCTCCAGATGCAATACTCGCTGAAATTTGTTGGTGGTATAAAAACACCTTTGAAGAAGAGGAAGACGAGGAAAAAGAGGAAGAAGGGGAAGACAAAGATGAAATTCCAAAATATCTGTTGGACGAAATTATCGACCTTTCTGATGATGATGACGATGGCCAAAATATTAGAGAGAGCACTGATGTTAATCCACAGCCGCCTGCTAAACGGCAACTGGCCAAATCGTTAATTTAATTTATTTACTTTTTTACTTAAAACTTTTCATAACTAACATTTCAAAATTATATTTCTTACCATATTTTTATAATTTCTTTTTCAATGTTTCTTCAAAACCAACACTGAAAAAATTGGTACATAAGAAATGAGAAGTAAATTAATATTAAGCTGGAAAACGTAAGGTTTGTATTATGATTGTTTTCTTTTCAAATGAAATTTATTGAAGAAACTGAGAAGCATATTATAGATCAAACAGAAAGCAAAAAAGACTTACTTTTGTGGAAAATATGTTCAAAAAGCATGAAAAAAATAAAAAATCTAACATTTTGCTTCATAAGCACTACAAAAATTTTCTAAATCAATTTTTTTTTTTAAATTTTAATTGTTGCACAGGTCTCAAGCAATAATTTGGCTTTAACAGATTGAAAAAATATTAATTAGTCGACGAGTTATAGCCAAAAAACCATATAAACAATATGCTGAAAATCGGCATTTGACTGCAAAGTTCCAAGGTCGATTAAAAAAAAAATTCGAACTAACATAAACAAACGCCTCTATTTTCAACCCTCACTATCAGAATCGACCTAACTTTTGATAATCTGAATTTGTTCTATAGTGTAATAATAATATAATAGATTGGCGCTTACACGTACATATGTATGTTAGTGTTTGGCCGAGCTTCTCTTATAAAGAGCTTG
>NW_023467714.1:0-6159 GCF_013731165.1 Rhagoletis pomonella
ACTTAATATTGTGTGAACATTTTGTTTTGCTTAGCTGTCATGCTACACCTCCTCTCTTTAAAAGAATGCTCATACATTTGGGTTAATGTATGAGTATTCTATTTCAATGACTTATTCAGTAACAATTAATTATTAGGTAATAAAATGTTTGGCTCACTTAGCTTATCGTTTATTGTTATGCTATTGGAAAAAGGTTTTCTTACTTTATTTTGTTTACATTTGTTTCACATGTGTCTTTATTTTACTGGCTTTTTTTTTGTATTTTGAACATGATATGTTGTATTTAGTTTTCTTTGGTTTGTGTGCCTGTTTATTAAAATGGATAAATGAGTGTTTATTGTTTGGTTGTTTTTTTTTTTTGTTATTACTAGTGGAGTTATATTGCTTTAAGTCTATTCTTATGAATTATAATTTCTTTATTGTTTTTATTAATTGTTTAAATGTTTTTATTTATTGTATTAAAGTAAAATTGTTGTTCTCATCGATATTTTTAACTTTGTAGTATCCGTTATATCTATTTTCTAACTTATGGGAGGCCTCTTCTCTAACTAATACTAAATCTCCTATGTTTATTTCCTTACTATAGCTACTTTTATCATAATTTGTTTTTTGTTTTTCTTTAGCCTCTTGGACTAATTTCCTTGCTCTTTGCTGTGCTATTTGAAGTCTATATTTTACTTCTTTGTCATAAGCTTCGTGATTGTACAATGGGCTGATTTTATTTTCTTTTAAAAAATCGTAGTTCGGTGGGTTTTTTGCAAATATTAGTTCAAAAGGACAATATTTATGTGTGATTGATGGCGTCGTATTGTAACAATACGTGAAATACCTGAGGTATTCATCCCAATCATCTTTGTCACTGGATATGTATGAACGTATATATTCATTGAATGTCCGGTGACTGCGTTCTACAGTACCCAAAGTTTGATGATTATACGGTGTTGAAGTTTTATGTTCAATTTTTAACAGTTTACACAGTTCTTTGAATAAGTTGTTTTTGTATTCTGTGCCCATGTCCGTCATTATTGTATTCATGCGTCCATAAATCAAAATGAAATTTTCGAACACTGCTTTAGCGACTGTTGTTGCGTGTTTGCTTGGGACTGGGATCGCTACCAAGTATTTGGTTAGGTCACATATGATGGTAACTGCATATTCGTTTCCATTTATCGATTTCGGTAATGGTCCGACTGTATCGATTTGTACAATATCAAATGCCTTCGGAGGTGTCTCCGTTATTGTCATTGGTTCTTTTATATGCTTATTGGTCTGATTCTTCTTGCAGTGGATGCAGTTTTTTATGTATTTTCTTATGTCGTTTTTCATATTCAGCCAGCTATACTTCTGCTTGATTTTATCTGTCATGCGATTTATTCCTGGGTGGCCACCACTAATAGGATCGTCATGATATTTGTGCAGAATTTCTTTTATTTTCCCGGGATTTGTCACATATATAACCTCTGGGGTTAGAGCGATTGTTAGCTTTTTGAGAACTTTGTTACCCATTTCTATAAATTTGCCTACTGCAGTATAATTACTTTTAAACAATTTGTCCCCTAAGGACAACTGTATTTGTACAAGTCCTAAATTGCCGGCTTCTCTTTCAAGCCTGGTAAAGAATTGTCCTAGGTCAATCTTATCCTCAACAATTTGGTTGCTTGTATCCAAAGTGCTACAAATTTTCTTTCCTTTTTTGAAATATAATTTCGGAGGAGTGAAAACGAGCTCGACATGTCTTTTTACTTCAAATTTATTTAGCGCTTCGTAAATTTTGGGGTTCTCTTTGTGACTTTCTTTATTTTCAGCATTACTGCTGGTCTGTTTCGCTGCTGATCTTGTTGTTATTTTTAATATTTTACTTGCTTCCACTGACATATCTTTTAAGTTTGTAATTGTAATGCGGGATAATGCGTCCGCAATATGACTTTCTTTTCCGGCTATATACTCCACTTCAAAATCGTACTCTTCTAAATCGAGTCTTACTCGTGTCAGCTTAGATGAAGGGCTCTTCATCGAGAATAGGTATGTTAAAGGACGATGGTCAGTTTTAACTAGAAATTTTCTGCCATAAACATATGGTCTGAAGAAGGTTATGGCCCAATGGATTGCGGCCAATTCTTTTTCTATTGTGGCTTTGTTGGTTTCACCTTTGGTGAAGGACCTAGAAGCGTAAGCAATTGGTAACTGTTTGCCATTATGTTCCTGGCTAAGGACTGCCCCACAAGCGTACCCACTAGCGTCTGTTGTTATGCAGAATTCTTTAACGAAGTCTGGGTATTGCAAAAGTTTTGGACTAATTAATGCTTCCTTTAAATAGGCAAAAGCTTTTTGACATTCTTCTGTCCACTCGAAGGAAACATTCTTTTTGCAAAGCCTAGTTAATTTTCGTGAGTGTTCTGCGAAATTCGGTACGAATCTTCTGTAATAGTTGCAGAAAGCTACGAATCTCTTAACTTCATCCGCTGTTTTTGGTGTTGGGTAATTTTGAACTGTTTCAAATTTGCTCGGGTCGGGTAATATTCCCTTGTTTGTACATTTATGTCCTAAATAAGTTACTTCTTGGCTGAAAAATAGGCATTTATCTGGATGTAATTTTAGGTTGAATTTTCTGCAAGTGGAGAATACGTCTCTTAAATTTTTTAGCATGTGGTATCCAGAACACCCTAATACAACGAAATCATCCATGTAGAGAAATGCTTGAGATGGCTTGAGGCCTGCAAATGCTAGGGTCATCATTCTTTGGAATGAATTCGGTGCTACTTTTAATCCGTAGGGTAGTCTTTTGAATCTATATGTGCCATTATCGGCTGTAAATGAGGTTATATCCCTGGAGTCGGGGTGTAATTCGATTTGATGAAAACCTGACATAAGGTCTAGGCATGAAAAATATTTTGCTCTTCCAAGTTGATCTAAAATATCGTCAATTCTTGGAAGTGGGAATTTGTCTGCTGCTAGCCTTTTATTTACCTGTCTGTAGTCTACCACTAATCTCCATCTTTTTTCTGTTTTACCTGGGAGTAATTTTTTAGGGACTAATAAGATTGGGCTATTCCGATATGGAGGGTTCTATTATGTCATCTTCGATTAACTTATTTACTTGTTTGCTTATTTCTCCTTTTTGCGTTTGAGGCAATCTATAATTTTTTATGTAAACAGGAGTGTCATCCTTCATGTATAATTTTTGTTTGTAGAAATTATTAGAGGAAATTGGTTCTGTTTCTAGTGCAAATATGTCTATGAATTCTGTGCATAGTGTTGTTAGTTGAGAGTTGACAAATTGTGGAAAGTTTTTTGTTAATCTTTTTAATTTCTCTGTATCATTGCAATTTTTATCGTGTGTGGTTGTTTTAATTAGTGTGTAATCGTCTAAATTTTCGGTATTGATCTTGTAATTTTGAATAGTTGTGTTTTTATGTGTTGTGTTGATAATTCTAACAAAAGTTTGATCTTTATTTGTGATAGTGTTTGCTATGAAAATGCCTTCAGATAATTGTTGGTGTGGTATGAAGATGTTTTTGTTATCGGTGTTTACTTTGACTTGTCTAATGACTTCAGATCTAGCAGGGATAGTAAGTGTGTTGACAGACAGACAATTTGTTAGGTGCATTGTTATTGTTTGGGGGAAATCATATGGCCCTAGGATTAATTTATCCTCTGTTTTGCCATAATCTAAAATACAATTGTATTTCTTTATGAAATCTAGTCCTATTATTCCATCGCATGGGATTGGAAAGTCGTCTTCTACGACATGGAATTTATGGTAAATTAGAAGGTCATCACCTTTTAAATCCGCTTTAATTGTGCCTAATGTGCTAGTTATTCCTTGACCAATGCCCTTTAAATCTGTAATTTGTTCTTTATTAATTTTGTGAGTTTTACTAATTTGATGCATTTTTATAATGGAAATGTCTGCTCCCGTATCAATTAAAAAATTTGAAATCGAATTATTTAGGGATGTCCTTGTGGATATATAGCTGTTTAGATTTAGGTTCAGTACACATATTTTTCTTTCTATTAATTTTGAAGTGGAGCTTCCTGGTTTTCCGTCTGGGTGCAGCTGCGCACATTGCGGGTGTGGTTGTAGGATCTATTGCCGTTTTGGGCTTGTGATCCTCTTCGGTTATTATTATTATTGCTGTACGACCTCGAGTTATTGTTGTATCTCGGTTGTGGTCTGAATCTCCGATTTTGGTAATTTCCATAGTTGTTACTTCGGTATCCTCCCCGGAAATTGTTCCTGTACTGACTCTGTTGTCGTACGTTCAAAATTGTATTCGAGCTGCCTGTTATTTCGGTACAGCTATTGGTGAACTTAGAGATCGCATCGTTCATTGTTGTGAACGTTCCCGCTTGCATTATCATTTTAACATTATTGTTGGAGCTGTTTTTACACATTGCCTTGACGGCTGCCTGTGTAGAATATCTCGTTGCTAAGTCTGGGTTTAATCCATCCGAGATATATGCTCCTTCTAGTGATCTGGTAATTTTTTCTATTTCCGCTGTGTATTGGTTAGATTGGAAGGAGTTTTACTACGTTGTTGAACGTTTAGAAGTTTAGCGGTTAAAACCTCTACCGATTCACCTTTTATCGCGTTTTTGAGTTTTGTTTTTATTTGTCCAATCGTGTTTTCATTACTGATGAAGTTTCTTGCCGTTCCTTTTAGCTTGGTCTTTATCATTGTTATTGCTAAAAGTTCGTGCTCATCCTTGATTTGATCAAGTATGTCGAGGGCATCTAAGAAGCTGTGTAAGTTTTCTGGCTTCCCATCAAACTCTGGGAGTACTGACGAGGCGGTTTTAATGAATTCGACTACTGTTTGTACCATTGTGACGTTTATGGTTGGGATGTTTACTTTTTTGGTGTCTTCCCCTTGACTTAAAGAGGGTGATGGAGTCCGGCTTCGGACGCGTTCTGACAGAAGTAAGTTAAAACCAACCTGGAGATTCTCCTCTAATGTGGTTGGTATTGTTACTTCTATATTGTGTCTAGCTAACGAAGATACAAGTTTATCTCGTACTGCAATGAAAAATTGGTAAGCTTCCTTTTGGTGTTCTGTGGTAAGTATGCGATTTGCTACATTGATCACCTGTCTAATGTTATTAAGGGCTTCCAAGATTATGTTCAAATGTTTTACTATAGTTTCCGTTGTTATAGGAATACTCTTATTTATACATTTGTATGATTTACTAGCTTTAGTTTTTTCGTGAGTTAATGTGTCATGGATTTCTTTCCATTGATTCATTTCTGGTTTAAAACTTTTGGCATTTTTGAAAGTTGTTTCTTTTTATTGAGAGAGTTATACGCGTTGTTGTACATTGTTTAATTGTCTCAATTTGTTTTTAATGTAATTTTTTATCAAGATTACCATTGCGACAATTAAACATGTAGCTACGCATGCAAAAGCGGTCAACCACTTATCGGGAACTTCTTCCTTGTTTTCTACGATAGGATGTGGTTGATATTTAATTACTTTAGTTTCGTAGGTGTTTTCACCTGAGGTTTCTTTTCCTACTTCGTATCCTGCTATTCCTATTAATATGCCGTTTAGTGCAATTTTCCACCAAGTCATTTTTATGTTAATAATATTTTACGGTTGAAAAAAAAAATGAATGAGAAAAACAATTTTCCTTTTTATTATTAGTTCTTGTTTTTTAACTTAATAAAAAAAATTTTTTTTTGTATTTTTATTAGTTATAGCTGTCTTATTTGTGCTAACATTCTCCTTGTTTCTTCTTCCCTAGTTTTTGGATTTATGACGTCTACTAAGGTGGTTTCCCTGTTCATACTATAAATTTCCTAATGATCCTTTTGGTGGTTCTGCGTTGTTGTTGTTGCTGGGTTCCACCCATTTTTGTGCAGATCTTTTAGTTTGGTTATCAACTTCTTCTTTTGTTGCCCGCGACTGATGTTAATTATTCGCTTTAGTTCTGCACATTCTTTTTGGTGCCTTCGCTTTCTACCTCCACGTTTTTTGGGTTTATGTTCGCAGCTTATTCGTTGCCTAAACTCTTGTAAGTTGGCTTTTTGGCGGTTTTGCTTTTGCCGGTATTCCTCTAGGGATATTGGTTTGGGTCCTATTACAATTTTTGTAGGGATGTATTTGGGGTATTCTTCTGCGTTTTTCGATCCTTCCGGAACGTATTCCTCTACCATAATGT